>NW_020175821.1:6825059-6835059 GCF_003031525.2 Neophocaena asiaeorientalis asiaeorientalis
ATCCCCAGAGCACAAAGATCTCTTCCCTGCTGCTGAAAATTTAACCTGAAGCAACTAAACATGCAACTTATCATTTAAAGGAATGTTCTTAAACAAGCCGTACTTTTCTTTACCAAATGTTCATCAGTAGTCTGAAAACTCAGCAGGAACAGCTACAGTGGAAATGCAGAAAAGCAAGAATGAAACAAGAATTTTTTTTTTTATTGGCATATAGTCGCTTTACAATGTTGTGTTAGTTCTGTTGTACAATGAAGTGAATCACCTATATGTATACATATATCCCCTCCCTCTTGGACCTCCCTCCTACTGCCCCCACTCTATCCCACCCATCTAGGTCATCACAGAGCACCAAGCTGAGCTCCCTGTGCAATAACAGCAGGTTCCCAGTAGCTCAAATAAGTCAAATAGGCCATAGGACACCCTGCCGACCGAATACCTTCTAAACAGAGGTATTCTCTGACTGACCAGCATTTTTGATAATTTATGGAAGAGAGGTGACTGAAGCACGGAAAAGACCAAAATTAGATCCAGGTTTTAAAAAAGAATTCACCTTTATTTTGATTTCTTCACTTCAAAAGCATTGTCCCTAATAATCAAAACTAGTTGATTTTCAAAAACAAAACAAAAAGGTACTTGTTCATAAATAGAACAGATTTGTGAAAACTTAGATCAGGAAATTTATTTTTGATACTTATTATAGCATTGACAGGCCTCTTTTTATGAAGAAGAGAGTATGTAACCAAAGGAAATTTATCAGTCATTCTGCAGAGGGCTTTACTTGGGACTGATTCTAAGTAATTTCATCACTGAGATGAATGATAGAATGTGTGGTACAAATTTAACACCCGAATCTAAATGAAAGGTGTCTCCTTCGAATATAACTCAAATTTAAAATATACACAAGTGTATATATATGAATATGTTTTTGTAAATGATTAAACAAATAAATAGAAGAGATAAAACTTCTTTACGGAAGAATTCCAAATAATACATCTAGATACTCCTTCTTCCAGGAGGTGGAGTTTAATCTCCCTCAACTTGAGTGTGGGCTAGATTTAGTGACTTGCTTCTACAGAATACAGAGTGTGGAAGGGGGAAAAGAGCAACTTTACAGTGGAGAAATCTGGCAACTACCACCTTAACCAAGAGACTTAGGTTACCATAACTAGTGACAAGTTATATTGGTATCATGTACCCGTTGATATGACATGATGATAAGGGAACTTCACCTCCGTGGTATTCTTTCCCCAAACCTATCCAGTCCTATCAGGAGAAAGACGTCAGATAAACCCAAATGGAGAGACATACAGAATACCTGATCAACATTCCTCAAACTCATTATGGTCATCACAAACAAGGAAAGGCTAAATAACTGTCACATACTAGAGATTTAGGAGCATGATAACTAAATGTAATGTGGGACCTTGCATAGGATCTTGAACCAGAAAAAAAAGCCATTAACTAAAAAAAGTGGTAAAATTAAAATAAAGTCTGGAGTTTGATTAATAGTAATGTACCAATTACTTGACAATTATTTGTGTTTGTGTTGACAAACGTAAAACAGTAATATAAAATTGCAACGTTAGGGGTAACTAAAACTGAGGGACAGGTACAGGGAGAACGCAATGTACTATCTTTGCAGCTTTTCTGTACATCTAAAAGTATCTCAATAAAATTTTTATTTAAAAAAGTAAAAGCTTTCCAGTGGACTTTCTGCCCCCAGAAATGACCTCATGAGAAATATAACCCTTCCATTACCACCAAAAACCCAACTCCCGTTGCTTTTGAAAGAATGTCGGCTAAAAGAATTCCTGAAGTGTGAGGAGGTATAATGATGAATGATTATGGCAGAAAAAAAAGGTTTTAAATTTCCATAGCACATAGATAGATAGACCATCCCTATGCTGTTTTGTTATTACAAGATAAAGTTAATTAGTAAGAGAATTCAAGAGATGGGAGTTCATCCTCCCATTCTATGCAGCTTTGATAAGATGACAATGAATTTCTCCCCATAAAGAACATCACAGAAAGTAGTTCAAGAGGTTTCAGGATCTCCACAATGATCAGAGAACTGGAATTTCAAGAGTACTTAAAGAAGATGAAGGGTAAATTAATTCCTTCCTATGTTTCAAGTAAGTATTGGAATATCACTGTCTATTACTACAAAAGTCACTATCATTTGAGTGGTGCTATGTGCCAAGCAGCATCCTACGTACTTTACAAAATCATCCTTAATCTGTATAACCTTGAAAGGCAGATGTTGTTATCCAGTTTTAAAGGAGAGCAAACCATGGCTCCCACAGAAGTTAATCAAGGTGACAGCTAGTATAGAATTAAACTGGGATTCCAATTCAACAAGTGGAAATATACACAAACTGTAACAGATAAGATTTAGGTAGAAAAGAGATAAACTTCTCTGACATTAAGAGAAGCTAAGCACTTGGGCAATATTCTAAACAATGCTATTAATTCACATTCATTAAATAATGGAAAGAAGATGACTCTGAAATCAAAAGACCTAGGTCCCTTCCCTTGCTCACTGCTTTTGTTCATTCCTTTGGGCATTTAGACACACAGTGAGGGTAAGCAGAGGAGCAGGTAGGCCTGGATGATCTGGGTTCAAGCCCCAACTCTTGCCCTCTCTAGCTATAGACTAGGCTGGTCATTTATCCTGAGCACTGTTTATCATTTATAAAACTGTAAAATAATGTGTGCCTTATCTATGTCAAATAAAACATATTAAAACTTTTTTAAAGAATAAAGTTCTATTCCAATGCTTTAGGATTTACCTGCAAAATTCCAAAATTTCCTCTCAATCCTAGAGTTGAAATGCCCCATACTCCTGTGTTACTTACTCAACAAGTAAATGGTAGGTACATTATCAACAAAATATGTATTTCAAGTCAACAAATATTTATGAATGTGAGACCAGGGAATGGACCAAGACAAGGAAAACAGTCCACCAAAACTCATTCCTGTATAAGTTATATAAAATGTCTTAGGCTGAAGACAAAAATTAAAATTTGGAGGTTAGGTGGCTTAGTGAAGAAGATAAATCATTTACCAATCTACACAATTTAGTTTTAGCAAGAATAATTTGATAGTCCCCATTAAAATACAAAGGTTAACTCATATACAATGACATCACAGATTGACGATGATCCCAAAGGTCAATGCATGGGCCCTGAATGAAGCAGAAGTTATCTGCCATCAACAAAGGAGATCTACTCAAAATGTTGCATTTTATGTCCTTGCAAGGCAAAAGGAAGTAGCTCATACTGTCTGTACATTTTTATCTGGTTAATGAATAAATACTATTCAGATTTTCCAAGAACACTGTTCATCAAGCTACTCAAGCAAAAATATTTACTCTAATAAGAGCTGCTTACAAAATGAAGCAGGGAAAAAAATAAAAGAAAAGAACACCGTACAATTATCGCATTCTTAAATATATTAGCATTCTCTCATGAATTAGGAGAAAGTGGAATTCCTAAATTCTCAAACCGTGACGTAATATTGGTTTTATTGATTCTCTGCACAATTTGTGGGAGTACCCAATCATTATTTTGACAGTTTTATCATAAGGTAATAGACTTCCTTTTAGATAATTGCAGTTACCACATTCAATTTCAACCTTCCATAGGATTTTTTTCTTAGATACAGCTTTACTGTCAGTCCTAGATCACATTACTTTCTTTTTATAGCTATACACACAAAGCATTTTAGGTGTTACACCTAATTATGTCAGCACAATAACAATTTAAAAGCTCATCATTAAGAAGTAAAGGTTAAGCACTTATATGTTAAAACTCCTTTTTATAAAGACATATAGTGCTATATGACATAAGTAAATGAATTACACAGGCACTTAAAAGTCTGAGATTTACAGAAAAAATAAGACCTCTCTTTGGATAAACTGGGAAATTTGATGAGTTTATGCCCAGGCTATAACATTTGTGAACTTCAGTGTTGACTTCAAAGTTTTCCAACTCATGTGAAAAACTATTTAGCTATACAAGTTTCACAACACAGAGTTCTGTGACAAAATACTTTTTCCAAGGGAGGCAGTTTAGCATAATCATTAAGAGCTTGGGCTCTGAAATCATATTGTCACTAATTACTGTTTAACCTGGGGCAAGACGCTCAAGATCTCTGTGCCTCGGTTTTCTCATCTGGAAATGGGAATAATACTACCACTTGTCTCATATAGTTGTTCTGAGGATTAAATACCCCAATATTAAGTAAACTTTTAGAAAGTACCTGGCATATATAGTATGTGCTATGTGACTATCAGATATTATTATTATTGCTTACCTGAATTGCCTTAAGCGGGTAATAACTAAATAAAGACATGAAAAAGGATCAAAACTGAAAAGAGATCTAAGCCAGTAGATAGGGTGGCAGAAATACAGTGGGAGACAAGACATTAGCTACTCATGGAAAGTGGGATTATGGGGCATTTCAACTATAGAAGAAAAAGCAAATTTGAGGTTCAGAAGTTCTTTTGTAGAAAGAATGAATTAATTAGGCTCAAAGGAACTCTAAATATTGAGGCAAAAATTGGCATCCGAGGCTTTAAAACTAAATGGGAGAAAACAACACAGGCACAATCTAACGCATTTCATCTTTTGAGAGAAAAAGAATCAACCTTCGTTCTTTTTTTTCTTTTTTTGGTACGCGGGCCTCTCACTGCTGTGGCCTCTCCCATTGCGGAGCACAGGCTCCGGACGTGCAGGCTCAGCAGCCATGGCTCACGGGCCCAGCCGCTCCACGGCATGTGGGATCTTCCCGGACCAGGGCACGAACCCGTGTCCCCTGCATCGGCAGGCGGACTCTCAACCACTGCACCACCAGGGAAGCCCTCAGCGTTCGTTCTTGACTGCTGTCACAATACACAGCTCTCTGTCATGATCAATTATAAAGTGTACTGCAAGTAATTTATAACTAATAAAGTAAATGTATTTTTTTAATAAATGAAAGTTGATTTACATATTTATATAGTAATATTACTCTTCGTCAAGGTATTCCAATATATTTTCTTGAGTGGAAGAGTAGAAGGGGAGTTACAGAAAAGTGCTGGGAATCCTAGTTACCACCTGGTCCAAATGATATCTTTCACCTCTGTCTTGTTGAAAAGCACTGCCATAAAAAACCGAAAACTCTGATCCTGGCACTCTGCTATTTAGAACCATCAATGGCTTTCCATTGCCTGGTAACTTAAATATAAACTCCTAGGTCTCAAATTCAGTATCTTCCATTATATGTTTCTAACTGAATCTGTCCAGCTTTAATTCCCACCAAGACTGTACACACAAGCTTTCAGCTAGTGACTCTGGATTCTTCTTAAGCAGACCTCATACTTGCTTCACACAGCACTCTGTCTTCAATTATCTTCCCCTGCAGCTATACTCCCCCAGTCCATAAAGCCTCTTTAATTCTACAAACCAGAACATATCTTTCCATTGACTCCTTCCAGCATGTTTTTGCCTCTAAAAGCACATGTAGAATGATAATTATTATGTGCATGCTTCATACATCCCACTAAGCTGAGAATTCTTTGATGGAAAGGCTATGAGTTTTATGTCTCTTTCCACCTACTATAGCAACTAACATAGTGCCCAGAACATAGTCAGCACTCAAATAGCTCTTGACATACTGCAGAAAAATGAAGAACATGAATTCCAAAGAAATCAATATTCCAGTATTGTTAGTAAGGGACCACTCAAAGTCTACTTAGATCCAAATACGTACGGAATGCTTTTTTACACTTTCTTCTATTAAAGTTAGAGCTTTAAAGATGAGTATACTGTGTACTGATGGCCTGGCACACTGCCCAAAGCTCTAAACCAGTTTTTTTAAAAAATGACCTTAATGAAATTAAGAACAAAAATTAATAATTCCACTGGAGAAAACTATTTCAGTTGGGGGGAGGGGTAATCACACGCATATTAGGTAGAAGAGCACATCCCCTTAGGAAAACCAAGAGAGTAAACTGGAATTCTACAAAACATTCATCCTCACTGCAAATTCATTCAACTGTATTGTTTATTTTAAAAGGGATATCCTAAAGCAGGGAGGATATACTGCTGTATGTAAGAAAGCTAAGAAAAGCTGTATAAAATCTTCAGGAAGAGGGCTTCCCTGGTGGCGCAGTGGTTGAAGAGTCCGCCTGCTGATGCAGGGGACATCGGTTCGTGCCCTGGTCCGGGAAGATCCCACGTGCCGC
Source organism: Neophocaena asiaeorientalis asiaeorientalis (assembly GCF_003031525.2). NCBI lineage: Eukaryota > Metazoa > Chordata > Mammalia > Artiodactyla > Phocoenidae > Neophocaena > Neophocaena asiaeorientalis. The sequence goes on from NW_020175821.1 coordinate 6,831,286, forward strand.
GGAGCGGCTGGGCCCGTGAGCCATGGCCACTGAGCCTGCATGTCTCGAGCCTGTGCTCTGCAACGGGAGAGGCCACAACAGTGAGAGGCCCACGTACCGCAAAAACAAAACAAAACAAAACAAAACTGATGACGAATAAGAACCTGCTGTATAAAATAATAAATAAAATAAAATTAAAAAAAATCTTCAGGAAGTAAACAAAACCATCAGTTTCTAATGTGAACAGAGGTATTTTCCCAAAGGTTCTTCAGAAACTTTAATTTGCCTTATATTCAGACTCAAGAACCGTCAATATGCTCACAACTTTATTATAATGCCAGCCTCCCTTTTAAAAAGAGCTTTTACATGGAAGATTTTCATGGAAGAACTGTAAACATTTGGATAATCTTCTCCTGTTCAAGGATATTTCCATTTCCATATCTATTCCACTTAAGAAAATCTCCATAAACAGGGTTATCTGTAGTATGACTCTTAGGAGAAAGTCACCATGCTTAGTGTGACACTCACTCATTCACTCGTGCACACATTTAATACTTGAGACTTAACATGGAGCAGGACATCCACTAAAATTGGGGAGCACTGAACAATTACAAAAACAGACAATCTCTAGCCTTCCTAAACAAGTTAAGATGGGAAGGTGAGACGCCAAGAATAGATTATAAAACATGGAATTAAAATTCAGCCTTTTTTTAGCGATTCAGTCTATAACTGGTCATCACTTTCCAATTTTACTCTCTGTTGGTGCAATTAGAAACATGATACAAAACAGGAAAAAAATGTACATTGATATTTACAGGATTTGTTCAAAATATAAGGACTTTCATTTTCAAGAAACCAGCCCAAAATGTAGTCTACCCACTACTCGTTATTAATTAAAATGCTGTTGGGGGCTTCCCTGGTGGCGCAGTGGTTGAGAAGAGTCTGCCTGCCAATGCAGGGAACACGGGTTCGTGCCCTGGTCCGGGAAGATCCCACATGCCGCGGAGCTGCTCGGCCCGTGAGCCATGGCCGCTGAGCCTGCGTGTCCGGAGTCTGTGCTCCGCAATGGGAGAGGCCACAACAGTGAGAGGTCCGCGTACCGCAAAAAAAAAAAAAATGCGGTTGGTAATATCCCATGCTAGGAAGAAAGACTACTGAATGGGGTAGGGCTCAATCACTCGACATGATGGCATGAGAGTAAAGAGTGCTTTCGCTCAGGTCTGTACTGTGACAGGAAAACCTGCAATCCTATTCTGACAGCATTTCCTCCAAAATTATCCTAACTGCTACTTCATTCACCCTAATGCAGTAAAAGGAGCTGTTGACTAGGAGCAGGAAGTCTTGGATTCAGGTACCGGCACCACCATAGACCACCACGCACTTTAATGCCAGTTCTGTTTACAAACTCTGCAGAGTCTGTTTCCTCACCTGTAAATTGGCCTCCTTTACCCCACCTGGGCTATTTGGAGGCCACAGAAAACCAAAGAAATGCTTACTACTATTCTCCCTCCAAACAAACTGACTTTAGAGTCCGTAAGGATTTTAGGGGGAAAAGAGAATGGTACAACGTGAGTAAATTTCACTAAACTAAGTTGGAAGGAAGAAAAATGACTCAATTCAATATAACTGAACAACGGTATTTTGGAATCTGGGCTCTAGGGTCAGCTTTATGTAGTAATAACTATAGGATCATGGCCAAGTCACTTATCCTTTCTGGAACTCAGTCTCCATAATACCTATCCTATCAATATGTTAGTTTTGTTGGGAGGGTAAGCAACAGTACAACATCAAAGTATCCTAAAAGACTGTAAAACATGACTTAACCAGGGGCAACCACAAAATTAGTACTATGAAACTGTTTGTTATCAAAGTGCCACTCAGGTCTCTTTTTAACTACTGAGATGCTGAGCAGAATATACATATCATACTCTAAAAATTATCCCACAAAAATCCCAACAGCACTCCTTAAGAGTAGATATTTTAAAAATATGTTACTGAAGTCACATGACTTATGTGTCCCATGCTATTAACTATACTTTTTTATAGAAGGTAAAAACAATTTAAAACCGAGCATTGATCCGGTGGAAGCAACAGTACGTACACAGTACTCTCCACTCTCAAAGGAATAGGATTTTTCCCCCTGATTTCTAATTTTAAGAGGAAAAAATTAAAAATACAAACCAAGACTGACTGAGTCTTGCAGCTCATTAAAGCCGAGGTGATTTCCCCTATATAGAATTCTATTGATCCCCGTAGTCCACACTAGACAAAAAGTGTGCTCAGGGAAGGGGATGACGGATGCCTGTGCCAACAGCACTGAACAAACCTGTTAGCTAATTGCTACCAAAGACAATTATCCCCGCATTGTTTCATAATGGAAACACAGTACAAAACTCTAATATACACACAGGGAAATTTGATGATTTGACTGCGGAGCCATGTGCATTGAATTTCATTGCCAAAGGCCAGCCAGGTCGCTGCTGTGAAGGGGAAGAAAGTGTCAGAATATAAGCCACGGTATCTTAAAGCTCTTCACTTTAAGGGGGGAAAAAAAGGAAGAAAGGAAGGAAAAGGGACGAGAAAGACAAAGAAAAGAAAGCAAGACAACCCAGCGTCATCAGCAAACTGAATGAATTCTACAATCTGGCAATAATTTTAACATTTTCTGTTACTTTTTAAAATGATAAACCTCTCATAATGGTTTGTCATTAATCATAAAAAGATTTAAAAAATGATTTTCTGTCCAGAAGAATATTTAAATAGCTTTTTTGACTGGCCGTCAGCCTATTGGCAAGTATGGAGTTAAAAAGGTGGCTTCACAATAGCCTAGAATGATGATTAAAAATAACATGAAATATCTGTCACGATTTTACTTAAAGGAAAAAAAAAAATCTGACTCTGTAACAACTCACAGTAAAACAGCCATTAACCCAACCAGTTTTAAAAGAAAAAGCCTCAAAATACAGTTATTTGATTATACATAATCATAGTGTAATTCAAGCATACAATATTTACATTTGCCTCCTTTCCAAGAAGCCACATTCTTGAAATACCCTTTCCTTGATATGTTTCTAAAAATGCTCATGTCCTTCTCCAGTGTATTCATGCAAAACATTTAATCCTAGCATTGGAATTATAGGAATTCTGATATACAGTATACATCAAAATTATATTCAGTACTATTTAACTCTGCTATGTAAAATGGTACAAAATAAAAAGAAGAATGTACTGAAGATGTGCTAGTGTTATAAAGATAAATTAACGGCTACAAAATTTATGATCAACCTATTAACTTCATAATTCACAAGTCAATGAATTCTGTTTTACTGTGTGGGCTACTGTTCTTTATAGGCCAGTCTACCTGCTTCTGACTATGCTGACTACTATTTTGACAAGACCTGGATAGCAGTAGGTCCAAAGCAATCAGAAGGTTGACTTTGACAAATGGTGGTGCTGCGGCGAAGTTGAAAATAACACACATCCACTTTAATCTCTTTCTTGATTAAATCGAAACCATACCATTCTGACATCATGTGATTTCCTCATGAAGCATCACTGCAGGTTACTTTAGAGGCTACATCTATTGAAATGATATTGAATTTTTAGGGGAAGTACTTAATTCATTCAAATGAAACCTTCACAAGGTAACTGGGCCACCAGTCACTGATAACTGCAGATTCAAAGAAAAATCAAAGGAGAAGTCCCTGACAAAAAATAAAAAAATAAAAATCCAACATGTACTACTGAATGATATTTTAGTAGGTATTATCTTCTACTTTCAAACAGGGAAGATTA
>NW_020175821.1:6837559-6982790 GCF_003031525.2 Neophocaena asiaeorientalis asiaeorientalis
TTTAGGTATTAACTATCATATAAAAATGGCAGCTTGGTTGTTTAGAAGCCATAATCTGGTACCAGTCGTTCCCAAATTTCCCTAATGCATTAGCAATCTCTCAGAAAGTGCTATTATCTCTGTACTAATCCACAGCCAAAGGAGAGAAAACATCTTTAAATAACTATTTCTTTTCTTTGATTAAATACTACTATATATTCATGGTAAATAACAGGTTTATTGATATAGGAGAAAATGTGTCAGTGGGTTAAAATTTTCCATATTACCAGAGGATGGAAGTTGAGGTCAGCTAAATAAGCTAAGCTCAACAGAAATATCCATTAAAAATTCAAATGAATATAAATTGCTACTATATAAAACTTATGCCACCAATATCATCTATAAAAATGGCTACCACATTTGCATCACACTCTTTCTAGATGTTGTATCAAGAATGCTTTTTTTTTTTTTCATAAAGAACACTCTTCTTTTTCATAAAGGACAATCACTAAATTCTGAATTAGTTATAGCTCAGATACTTCAAGTTGCTAATAGAATCGACTAATAATGAAGTCTGGAGACACTTAAAAACCACCTTGCTCTAGAAATTAAAAAAAAAAAGAATAAAATATCAATAGATGTTTTGCTAGGAGGAGGAGGGAAATTCATTCTATATGTTAACTATCCTATCAGATTGTGTAGACATTGCCTAGACTATTAAAACCTCCTAGTAACTCATAGGTAATTACTCATTGGCTGACTGTAGTGGTACACAGCAGACAGAAGCTGTGAGAGAAGCCATCCTTCCTTGCTAATATAACATGGAGAACTGGCTGCTACTGCAACACTTAATGCTCACAGCACCTAGTCATCTTTAACGCAAATACACATTTTCTGCCTTGCTTCTATGTTTTCCATCATAATGCAACACAAAAATAGTGTACATTTCATTCCAGCCCTATGAGGTTTGCATAAGCAGTTCCAAGTCAGACTAAATATTGTATTGCTCTTATTACAGTGGATAAATATTTTAAAGTTTAGGAATTAAATATTTTATTTTTTCTGTATGCTCTCTGCAACTATTATGAACTTTTTACAGCTTCTTCATTCACGGGAAGTCTTTGGGGTTTCCTTTTTTAAATGTAAGACTATTATTGTTTTCCCAAACAGAAGCAGATAAGAGTTAACAGATAAGTTCAACAAATCACTTCATGCTTGGTGTTAATAAGAAGAGTATGCTTCTTCATATAAAGAAAGGCTTTTCTAGAAGGCATGTATCTCTTATTATAATAAAAGTTTGCCAACAACAACAAATGAATCAAGTAAATGTTACATCTTTAGGTACACAATTTCTCTCTTCACTTTTATGACAGCATAGATTTTCTTGGCATACATCTCTATACTTGACACAGGTATGTCTCACACTAAATTAAAACAACACATCTAAAGAAGAACATGTCCTGAGCTGTTTGGTTGAAATTTCCCACAAAATAAGAAACCAAGAAGCTGTTTACACATGTGCTTTAAAAGAAGTAGACTAATTATGTTAACTGATTTATTAATAAATGAAGTTCTTGGTCCAATTATTAAAAGTACAAAAAGACCAGGGAGCAATTTAAATGTCTACTGCATCTAAGATAAAATGTTTTATCTGCTCTGCATTTCAAAATCTTTTTCTTTTTTTTAAGGTTAATTATAATTCTAAGCAAAGCTACTCTAGATAGGCCCCTTAGGTTTTATGTAAGTTTAAATAAAATAATAACAATAACTTTACCTCATTGGCTAGCTCCAGGAGTACTGGGGCAGCTCCATTTTTCCCCACTCCATTCAGATACCTAGACAAGACAAAGCCAAGTGGTAATGCAGTGACAAGAAAAGGCCAGCATAGACTTGTCAGCATCCCCTGTGTGTACATGTTTCTCCTGGGCAAATGCCACGTTCAACTCTAGTTAAAGTATGCTACTGTCATAGGAAAGCACTGAAGGGAAAAGAATAACAAAAACAACTTGCCTCAAAACCACTGGCAACTAACTAACTGAAGTTGGGGACAGGACGTCTGAGTACACAGGTCTCCCTTGTGTTCACCTCCTAACATGTAAAGTGAACACAGAGGTGATTTTGAAAAGAACTATCCCTATCACCCTGGCTTTATCTATACCACAGCCACTCATGGGAAGCAAATAAGTTTACTCCTGAAAAACGCATCCATGCAAGCATATCACTTTTTTATTTACTTTTAGTTCACAGGATTGGTTGACACCTTATTAGGAAAAAAATGGAACAGACTTTTCATCAGTGGGTCAGCACACCTTTAATAGGTAATACAAGCCATCATCTTATCTGCTCTGGATTTCTGTCATAACCTCCAGCTCTCCTCATCCCCTAACCCTGCAAAACAAACAAACAAGCAACTCCCCAAATTCATCCCAGATATGGAAGCCAGAGTGATTTGTTTTAGAACAAAGATCTGAACATACCATTCTCCTCCTTAAAACACTTCAAAAGCTCCACATTAAATCTCAAGATTAAATTATAACCACTTAAAAATTCTCGTAAGGATCTTCATAATCTGGTTCCTACCTACTCTCTTCAGCCAGCCTCATCTCTAGTCACTGTTCCCCACTCCAGCCCTTCACCTGGATAACTCCTGATTCAGATTGTATGTCGCCTTTTTCATCCACCATGACCTGGGAGAACATTAAGTATCCCTCATGTGCAGTCCAGGAGCACCTTGTTCATCTCTCCATCACTTAGCCCAGAACACTGTACCTGCTGAGTTACTTGTCCACCTCAAACCCATCCCGACTGTAAGGCTGAAAGCCTCATGAACGTAGAAGAATTTCATTTTATTCAATTTATTATGCCTAGCACGGTTCTTGGCTTATAATAGGTGATTATATTGTAATACTGAATACATATTTTTTTCTCTAATAAGTGAGTAATTAAATAATTTTAAAAAGCCATTTTAGGCAAGAAAATAAAATTAAGTATGAACATTTTCTCTATAGTATACTGTTTGATTGAATAAAATAAACTAACAACATTTGTTTGATAGTAAAAAATCAAAGTAAACAGGTGAGGTCTTCCCTGTAACGGCCAGAAGCAAAAACCAAATTAAATTACATTATTTCACAGGTATGCTTATAAAGATGTATGATTTCCAATAAATTAAGTGGAATAAAATCAAATTATTTAAGGTGGGGAAAGTCTCAGGATCATTATAACTTCAAAGTAATTCTAATACATCCATTTTCATCTATTGGCCCTTTCTTGAATAAATTGTTTAGGAATCTAACTGGGAAATAAGTACTTTCATTTCAGGAGCAAGGGAACAACAAAATAAAAACAAACAAGACAAGTGTGGTTTAGAGAAAGATCCCTGGGAAATAGGTCAGCTAAGACCTTCATGTCAACTTACAGAACTTCCATTGCACTGATGGGTCTGCTCAAGGAACAATCAGTTTCGTCAAGTCGGAGCAACTGACCAGAGCGCACGTGCATTAAGCATTCTGATTCCGGGTCAGGGTATTTAAGCCTATATTGATAATAGTATATCTTTACAACTCTCTACTTAACATTCATTTATCCCACAAGTATTTTTGAGAGCTAACTAGTTGTCAGGCCTTATTCCAGGTTCTGAAGAAGCAGAAGGGAACAAAACTTCTTTGGTTCCTGCCATCACAGAGATTATATAACAGTGAAGAGACAGAGAAGAAAAAGAGAAATAAATATATAAAGTAATGACATATGCTACAATATAATATAAATTAGATGGGTTGGTCAGGAAGCCCCTCTCTAAGGAAGTGACACTGAAGTAGAAACCCACAAGAAGGAAAGCAGCAAGCCAAGAGAGGAAGAACATTCCCAGCAAGAGAACAGTTAAGTGCAAATGTCAGGAATGTGCCTGGGCTATCTGAGGACTGAGAAAGGCTCTTGTGAGACCAGAGCAGAACCTCTTCTCAGGGGTTAATTTGGAAAGAATGAAAGAGAACAGCTAGACCCCAGATCACTGCCTGTGCCTGGAAACTATCATTTTGAGTCCAAATTATATGGTTTCATATAAATGCTGCATCAATCACAATCCTGGTAATGACCAATAGAACACTTCTCTTAAGTTTAAAGCAACAGGAGTTGGTCAAACGACAACATTGGCCCCCTATATCTGTATAGTCTATATAATAGTTGAAGCATGATACAGTGGAAATTCCTAATTATGAGCTTGATTACTCCTCCCAGTTGGTCATATAAAGAAACCAAATTCCAGAGTACTGATGAAACCCATCTGGGCTCCCCTAGCTGGTAAGCAGTAAATCTCTGAAATGGACCGCTGATCTCCCAAAGCCTACTGAGGTGTCCTCATATGCTGAAAAGGGTAGACCTGCTTCTAACGGTATTTATTCCCCAATTTGTTTCCCACCTATACCTTATAACACTTCAGAAGTGCTAAGGAAAAGAAATTAAGTTAAAATTAATCTGAAGTTGCATTTGTCCTTTCTGGGAACTTTAACTGTTCCCCCATATCAAGTGACAGATCAGGTTTACTCAAATTTTTAGATATGCAATCAAAGGAGCATGATAATTACAGAAAACATTCAGTAAGGTCATAATCAGAAATTCCTAACGCTACCCTTCTCTCCATCCTCAAAACATCTTGTGCAAACTTACAGCATAGACTATTCACACAGTTATAATGGGTTGTTTCTCTCTCCTTGGGGTAGGGCTATGCAAAGCAATGTTGAACCTTCATCCAGCAGGTCCTTAGCGAAGATCTGAATTGTAACTGGGATATAAAAATGTAATCCTGAACACTACATTAAGGTGACCTGGGCTACCTTCCTGATGCCTATTTGCAAATTGAAATTACTTTGCATAGACTGTATGTCATCCTCCAGCTTTGCCACAGGAGGACTAATAAATGTATATCTCGTGGGTGAAACCATCCTTAAAAGATCTTCCCAGAAGGTCCATTTTATGACGTTTTTTGAGTGTGAAAGATCTATTAGCATCTAAGATTAAAAAAAAATATTGATTTTAAATATAAGGCAAACTTATTTAATCTTAATATTTTTATAACTATAATGGTAAAACTTCAAAAATCTACCAAAATTCTTCACTAAGCTTACATCTGAATACCACCTTTGTTGATTCTATATCGAAAATCTCTGGAATCCATCTCCATGCATGCAACTATTTTCCCACTAAACAGAGCAGCTGAGGACAGGTATTGTGGTTCTTATACTTGGTTCCTAGCATAGTAGATGGGACACAGTGAATGCAAAGTAAATGGTGCTAATTAAACAAAAAAAGTGGTTCGAATTTTTAGCAACTATCTGTATCATGTGGTAACAGTAACGTATTTGAACTAACCTTTTTTCCATGTGAACATCTGAATAAAATCCAACTGGTCTGATTAAGCAAAGCCAATAAAGCTGGCCCCTCAAACAGTGTGTGTTGAGAGATGGGAGGAGATGAGAGACAGTATTTCTAAACTTTGCTATTGATGAGGAAACTTGTAAAGTTGACCAACTTGCGTGTGTTTGTGTATGTGTGCGTGTGCACATATATGCCCATGTGCACTGATCTAGATAAATCTAAATAAATTTTACCAAGTATGTTTCCTGTTTAGAACTAAAATGCCATTAGTACAGTGGGAAAGAATAGAGAGTTCTTTTCAACGTGAACAAGCTGTGTCTATATACACACAACATGAAGAACTGAGGAAATTTCCTCAGTAATTCAAAAGCTTAGGAAAACATTTTCTACTGTTGTTTGGATACTTTGAAGTTTCAGTTAACAATGATGGAATCACTCTGTGGATTGTACGGTCTTTAATACAGACTTCAAATTCTGAATTGAGAACATCTCAATGCTAGCAAGAATACAGAGACACAGGAATTCTCTGATATTGCTAGTAGAAATGTAACCATTACTATCTTTCTAGATGGTAATTTGACAACATATAATAAGATCATTAAATGCTTATTGTTTACACCAGTAATTCCATCTATAGAAATATTAAGAAACTAATTCAAATGCAAAGACTTATGCACCAAAATATGTATCACAGTATTATTTATATCAGAATATTGGAAACATATATGTTCAACAGAGGAATAATTCAGTAAATTATGATACCTTCATATGAAGTAATAAAATAAAAATGTTTACAAAATGCTCTCTTCAAAATAATATGTGTTTTTCCAAGTATCAAATTCAGAATTCACAGTTGCATATATAGGATGACCTAATCTATGTAAAAATGGATTGAAAAAAGACTGGAATGAAAAACACCAGTGGTTATCTATGGGTGCCACAATTATGGGCAATCCATTCATTTCTTTTTTATACCATTAAAAATGTACTTAGTTTTCACAATAGGCATGTATTACTTTTATAAAAGAAAAAGAAAGGAAGAAATTGTTGAGATTGTCAAACTGCTTAAGTATGGTTTGATATAACTTTGCCTTTATTCTAATCAGCTGGGAAACAAAAAGCTTTCAAGGCCAATTTACCACAGAGAATACAGGGACATTCAACCTGCACATTTAGAACAAGAGACCTGTGAGGTCAAATCAACTGAAAGGTAACAACATGGCCCGTCTACAAGCACAAAGTGCAGGGCAGAAAAGTCAGGAAGCAGGGTGGTAAAGTAAGAAACCAGTCGGACTGTTTTCCTATTAGACGATCCATTACAGCCTAACTTCAAGATTGTGTTTCAAATGTCGTGACTCCTCAAAGTAATTGAGGTTCTCACATTTAACTAAACTTAAAGAAATATAAATATGTTTCTATATTTTTATTATTATCCAATCAACTGTTCGAGTAACCATACTTAAAGATCTTTGTTTTTGGCCTAAACTAACCAGGTAATCCAATAAAGTATGTTCATACCTCAGAAATCAAACATACTTTTTTTAAAAAAATTAATTAAAAATTAATTAATTAATTTTATTTTTTGGCTGCGTTGGGTCTTCACTGCCGCACGCGGACTTTCTCTAGTTGCGGCGAGCAGGGACTACTCTTCGTTGTGGTGTGTGGGCTTCTCATTGTGGTGGCTTCTCCTGTTGTGGAGCACGGCCTCTAGGCATGTGGGCTTCAGTGGTTGTGGCACATGGGCTCAGTAGTTGTGGCTCGTGGGCTCTAGAGTGCAGGCTCAGTAGTTGTGGCGCACGGGCTTAGTTGCTCTGTGGCATGTGGGATCTTCCCAGACCAGGGCTCGAACCCGTGTCCACTGCATTGGCAGGTGGATTCTTAACCACTGCGCCACCAGGGAAGCCCCTCAAATTTAGTTTTTAATGAAAGTAAATTTTTTTAAAAGCGGCATTTAGAGCTCTTAGAAATCATCTAATTAAAACGGCTTTTTTACGATGAAAAAAAGATTATTAGAGGGCAGCCCATGGCCTGTTAGCAAATCTCCAAATTTCTAGGAAATGCTTTATTTTCCCTTGTTGATGTTAACTGACCCTTAAAATCTGGAACAGAACCATACTTTTATATGAAAGCCTAAGACTATAAATTTTATAAATAAGAATGTATTTTTTGACACGTGAGCCACTTTTCAGTCTTTCAGTGGAGAGTCTGGTTGCCAAAGCAGTTGTTGGCTTCACAGCACTTCATGGGCCTTTCTCAATTTTATATGTATGATTTAGATGATGACTTTAATTTAAATGTTAATTTCACTGAGGAGATTATGACTTTTGAATAAATCACTTCAAACTTTACAAAGGCTTCTTAAGGAGTAACTCTCCTAGGTATAAAAGTGTGTGTGTGTGTGTGTGTGTGTGTGTGTTTGTATGTGCATGTATATTTCTTTAACAGACACTTCTACTCAAAATAGAATGTATCTTTTACCACTATGTCATAGTGAATACTTTTTTAAAAATCTAACTTCAATAACTTTCCAATAAACACTCAATTCTTAAGAAAAAAAGACTTTACAGAAACATAATACCAATATTTTATCTGCATATTCATTTAATTCATAGAATTTTCATGCATAAAAATCATTCATCTAAAATCAGTGGTGTCACTCTCACCACAGAAAGATTGCTCTATAAATCTTAAGTGTAATAATTTAAGAGCATATTTCAAACTGTTTTCCTTTCCAGTATGCCCTTAAAATATTTAAGAAAGTAACCAATAATTTCTAATGCAAACCATAACCATTTACCATTATAAGTTATTCACTCATATTACAAAGCCAAAAAATTTTTAATTTTTTAAAAAAGGAGCTATTTTAAAGATTCTTTTTGTTTCAGAACAAGAGGTTGGGAACTATAATAAATTAGGCTGAAATTAAAATATCTCCTGAACATTCATGTTATTGATTCAATACTCAAGACTTTCCTTTTAAAATATAAACCCCTCTTAAAATCTGACAGTTGTACATTATTATGTGTCTCCATATGTCCTTACTTGATTTATATCTTTTTTTGCCTTTCTAAAATGGCTAACCCAATACTGACGATGCAAAATACAACTGTACCAAAATTTAATCTTATTTTCTAATATACTTTTCAACTTGCTGATTTAAATAAGAAATAAAATTGGTTTGAGAACTTTCACATATACGTGTAGATATACGTATGCATGAACATACGCATCTATCCAAGATATGTGCTTACAGTTTCAAGCATCCAACTGAGATTTTCTAATACTGGAACAATTTCTTACATAGTAAAGATTTCACACACATGTAAATTAAGATGGTCTCACCATATTCTTTAAATCCATATAACAGAGTATTTGAGAAATTAAAAAATATATACTTGAAGTCTTAAATAAGAGACTTAAAACAAGGTGCCTTGGAATGTTATATAGAAAATCAATTTATTAATCTAATTTATTCATAATTATTATTAAAATTAATAGGTATTATGATACCCTCTAGTGGGGCAGGCAGGTCATACCTCTGGTAATAACTTTCAATCGCTTCCGAAGTATGATGTTTGGCATGTGTTCTCTTAATATGTTTCTGAAACAAAATAAAAGAGATTTTTATGTTGTGTCACAGATCAGGTTCAAGAACAAAAATGACACATTTCTTGATTCCAATGTCTAACATAAAGGGCAAACCGAATAATAGTTTGGGGATTTGGGTGGTGGTAGATCTTTTTTCCCTTCTACTCTGTGAACCTATGCATTTAAATCTCTATTGCGTGGCTGGGATGTCTCCAGACTATACCACAAGGTACAGTATATATGTAAAAGCCAACAGGGTCATAGTAATTGAATCTAAATTAAGTTTGCTTAGGGTTGTAGAGGGCAAAGAAAAACTTGTTCCCTGTTTCAACCTTTGTATTAATTTTCCCTCAATTCAATTCCATCTAAGTCCTCCGCACTCTAGTTTTACAATCCAATTGCCATTTTTAACCAGGAAGAACATTGCTTAAAAACAACTTATTTGAAAACTACAAAAAGTAATTCCATAGAGACTTGCCACTTGACTGACACCTGTCATCTCATGATAAATGACTCCATTTTCTGCCTCTCTTGCCTTCTGCCACTCCAGCAATGGTCATTTATCATCATCTCTGTCAGCAATGGAAAGCGGCACTGACAGTGCAAGTCAGCAAACATTTAGCACATGGAACCACGCAACACGGGGAAATTATTATTGTCAGAATAATAATGGTTTAGCATAATTTATTACAGGTCCACCAAATAAGCAAAGGCTAGATGTTATTAGACAGATGGATGGGTAGGCTTGGCAGGCCTCCACTGAGACGCAGGCGGTGCTTGATGTGGAAAGGAGAATATCCTCCAACCCAATCAGAGAGCTGGCAGTTCAATTACAAAGAAATAAAGGGACATTCATCATTCAATTAGGCACCTGTCAACCCTCACAAAGGAGAAAACTTCTAACCTGGTACTCCTGGGAGAAGATGCTCAGCAGAGTGGCCTGCGATTGACTGGAACAAATAAAAGAAGGACAAAGTTAATTACTGGAGTGCACGCCAAAGAAACAAAAGAGAAAGGAGCTTCAAAGGTAGGCCTGCTGCCCTGTAATCTAACAGAACATGAAAACAAGTGTGGAAAAGTTGTTCCAGATGAACACCTCAAACAAAGGCTTCCTGCTGCTAGGTCAAGGAGACAGAAAAAGGGAAAGGGGAAAATATGGATGGTCTCAAAGCAAACTATCATATGATTTGGATTTTCTTAAACTTTAGAATGATTATAAATCATATCTGTACCATGCAGGTATGTTAAAAGGGACCAAAAGAGGCAAGGTTTATTCCCATTGATAAATGATAGTCAAATCCCATAAACAGTAGAAAATGCAGTTCATTCACTGGCAACATTCTGAAATTTATGTTGTTAGCAGGTAGGTATCCTCTTCTGTAGGTCTCTCAGATTCAAGGGGGGAAACTTTGCTCTTCACCAGAAGTAGCACAGAGACCACTGGAACATTCCCACCGATACTGGCCTACTTTGAAAATAGAAGCTTTCGTAGCAGAAAGCTGAGGCCCTTGAGGACAGCATTCCCTAAGACTGCCGTAAGCCTTATTCATCTAAGACTCCATGCAATGTCAAACACCTGGCAATGAAGCAACCTGGAAAACATTCTTCCCAAGTGGGAATTTTCCTCTTACAATTGTTAACATTTAGAAATGGAACAGAATTTTTTTTCTCTAAAAAGCAATCAATAGCCCACTACTATTCTTTTTGATTACCCCCTGTAGATACAGCTGCCTTATCATATCTTGAAAACAATTAATTATTTCTGATATATTTTCCTACCAAATGCTATCCGAACAAATTACAGTGTTAATAATTCTGCTTTTATAGTACACCAAAGCACTGTGAATAATTAAAATTTTTCTATTCATGAATGAGACTGCTTAAGCTCATCACAGGTAATTTGGAGAGTATGAAATAAAAGCAATGACACCATATTTCTTTACTCACTGTCAGTACTGTCATCTCTTGCATATCATTACAGATTTGGCTTCTAACCCCTTTCCACTCTTATTAGATTACAAAAGAATACGTTTAAAAAAAACACCATAAATGTTTATCAAGGAAAACCAATAATAATTACTAAAGGACTGTTTTAATAACTCAAAAGTACTGAGAAATGATTGAATAAAATTATAAATCCATTATAACTTTTTCAATGTCTCTAAAAATGGAAGCCACCTTTGAAAAAGCCAGTTCTATGTATAAAATCTTCCTATTATGCCTGGCTTGCCTGAGCTTCACATGCAAATCACATACTCTAGTAGGGTTGCTGACAACCAACTCCTGAAAAAAAAATGGCAAAGTTAAACCCAAATCTTTATAAACTACTGAGTAAGTCACTATGTTATATATTTATGTACAATAAATACAGCCCTCCTCATTGCACAGCAAAATATATTTATGTTAACCAATTAATGGAAGGCAAACTGTCAGTCTCTTGGTCTCAAACAATACGATGGAAATAAATGTGCATGTAATGGGCAAGTCAGGGACCAATGACTAATGAGGAGGAAACTAAACTGAATAAAACAAGAGTATAATGGTAGACGCTCAGAAAGGGAAGACTAACAGACAGCAGAAGGAATAAGCCCAAGAATAAACAGTTCAAAGTGAGAAGTTGGTCAAGAGTTGAGAGCACTGTAAAAACTGAGGACAAGATAACGCCTTCAATCAGGAAACTGTCTTAAACAGCTTAGAATCCAATTTAGCTAAAACCATGGACATAGCCTATGGAGCAACACGTTTTCTCAGCGGCCAAGTGGGTTAGAGAGAAAATTCCAGCTTACACTGGGGGCAAAACCTGGCTAGACCTAAAAAGAGAAAATGACTTACCATCGTAAAATAGAAAGACAGACTTGGGTCCAAAAGGCTTTGGGTTTGGCTGACCAGACAAAGCTGTAGAGAACTAACTGATCTTTGCTAGGCAGTTTGTCAGTCAACGCTCTCTTCCTGTGTGTGCTAAGCTTACAGAAGAGCGTTGTAACAAGCCTCACAACATAAAGAACGGGAGAGTAGTTTTAGTGCAACTAAGACACTGACCCCAGTGTGTATTATTTGTTACTCTCTTCCAGTGTGTGGATTCTGAGAAGGGATCCCAAGGCAAAAGACTGGTGAGTGGAGAAATCATGACCTCGAGGGTCTAGCTTCAAAGAACTCACCACCTCTGCCTGCCCCCCACTGCAGTTTCCCCTACTGTTTGATTTGATTGGCAAGAGCCCCAGAAGTTACGGTTTAAATTCAACATTCCTTAGGTTCACAAAGAATATGGTTCCTGGCTAGAGAGGAAGAGAGGAGAAGATTCTGCGTAACGAAAAGGCTTATCTTAAACATCACAGTCAGTCCATCAGCAGTTTTCACTGAGCAGCCACAACGTCCTGAGGTCATGGGTATGGGAAAATATGCCTCCAGAATAAAAACATTAAAGTGGACAGGAACTGATTTAGAGGAAACTTTCAACATATACATGCGTAAAAGCAAAAATTAGAACATTGTCAAGCGCTCACATATTTTTTAGGGATTTAGTGAAGTAAATCATACCCTGAATCCTCACATATTTCAAGACTTTGGAGCATATACTTGTCACTTAGCATACATGTGTTTTCCATTTATATATTCAAAAATACACAAATGCCCAAAGTCTCTTCAAAGATCGTTTTGTGTTTTTGCACAAATGCTCAAAGTCTCTTCAAAGATCGTTTTGTGTCTTTTTCCCATGCTACCCTCTCATATTAAGCTCCTCACCCTGCAGGTATCTGAGAAAAGAAAAGCATGTGAGTAGACTCCTACACTAGCTATGTAAAACCTTGTCTGAGTCGTGTGACAAATGGCTTTACGGAGCAGCAATAGTCATGTTGCAGCAATGGGGAAACAAGGAAACAAGCGTGAGGACAAAGCCAACACACTGAGGACCTGTGACAGGAGATGGAAGGAGCTTGGGTCCTTGAGGACACTGTTGAGCTGCTCAAGACCATGAATTGAAGTGACTACCTTCCATACTTCTTTTGAGTAATAACACATGTCCTTTTTTTTAAAGGAAGGAAGGAAGGAAGGAAGAGAGGGGGGAAAGGAAGTGGGGGAGGGAGTGAGGGAAGGGGGGAGCGAGGGAGGGAGGAGGGAAAGGTTTCTATTTCCTATGTGCCCAGGAAGTAGGAGACACGATCGAGGGAGGGCTCGGAGACAGGGTGCCCTATCATGACGGCACCTGTACAGGATGCAATACTTGGAAGGGGCTGTCCATTTTTATACTTTCTAATTCTCTTCCTAGCTGGCAGCTACTGTATTTGACTTCCTTAAAATTGTTCCTCTGTCACTGTGCCACTAAACTGATGTGCCTAGAGATCATAAATTGCTATGTGTGAATGACTTTTCCATACAGATTTTAAACATTGATGGGGTACTGATTACCCTCATTTTATATTGCATTCAAAACTTCAAATGCCAGGTACATAAACAGGCAACAAACCAGTGCCCCATATAGTATTTAACTCAACGTGTGTCCACACCCATCCAGCTAAGATACTCAATAACCTGAAGGATATTAGAGAAAATGAACATCAGGGGGTTGAATGGGTGCAGCAAAGACTAAGAGCAGAACTTAGCACAGACTTAGCTGCAACGCAACATTCTTACAAGGGGGAAGTTTTGATGTTCCCAGGTGGAGACTTAAAGCAAGTAGAACCTTCAGGAAGAAGATACTACACTTTATACTTTAAGTTCTTCCTCTTTCAAGTGCCCAACTTCTGAAAAAGACCATAAAGAAATAAATGTTTTTATTCAACTTTCAAGCTCCTTTTGCTATAGAATCTATGATGTGTCAATGTCTACACTCTAATGGGCTTGAAATCCTCTGAACAAAATGAATATTACTTCTAGAATTTGGGAAGCAGTAAACCAACCTAAGAAGATAAAGCAAGATACTCTTACAAAGCATTAGGCTTGCAGACCTCACCAGGTACAACTTCTCTAAACCCATGAAAGAATACAGTAAAACATTGGCTGTATGTGGCCAGTGATTCAGGGCACTAGTCTAGGAAGGTTTTCCATAAAAGCAATTCACTTCCCTCTCTTACTGCCTCCCACACCCATACATACAAATTTGAAATACAGAGCCTTTTTTTCCCCTCTAAAATCAAAATGGAATTCAATAAGACACCAAGGCTTGGTACAGCAGTACTACTAATTTTTTTTTTTTTTTTTTTTTTTAGGAAAAAAAAAATGTGAAGGAAAGAGTCATGAGAGATTACTGATATTCTGGGAAATTACTGGGGAGAGAAAAGGAAAAAAATATATAAACTAAATTGAAGAAATAGAGAAAAATGTATCTATCATACCCCCACACCCATTTCTTCTTTCTAATTTCCAACTTCATATTGAGGATATAGACTACATTATATGCCTAATAGGCAAATATTCCCACACATGACTATACAGATGGCACCATTAAGCTTAGAAGTAATCAACTATCACAAAAAATTCTTACAAGTTACACTCATGTTTTACATACACAAAAAAAGTGGTTACTGTCCCAGGCACTTAACTAATTTTGCTGACAAACTGAAGTCACATCCAAAACAGCTCTATCTCCAGCAAGAGCTAAGAGTTATATGAACACCTACTTTGTGCTACACACTATACTGTGCCCTTTATTTTACCGTCATAGCAATCCTCTGAGGTAGGTACTATTATTGTCCTTATTTTAAAGATGGGGAAATGGAGAAAGGGAAGTTAAGGAAAGTACACAATTAAAGAACTAGGTAAGTGGTAGAACTGGAAATCGAAATCCAGGTCCAGTTCCAGAACCCAAGCCCTTAATCCCCGTGCTAATCTGCCCTTCTAATGTGTGCTAATACCCGTTGCTTAAGGTTAAGCATTTATATGTTACATTATACTCCAAACAACCCTGAAAGGTGGGCATTCTTGCTTTTTTGATAGAAAATTGAAGTCACAGGAGGTCAAGAGTTTTGATCAAATTCTATGGCCTTAGACGATATTCGCTTTTAAAAAAACTCAAAATGCAGTTTTCCTTTAATTAACTATATAAAAAAATGTTCCTATAGTAAAAAGTCAAGGATTAAAAAATTGTTGGGTAATTTCCATTATTCTTCCTGCAGCTAAGGTGTATTTTGTTAATAATCACACCATTGTCTGAAGTGTCTCTATGTGACTGTAAATGTGTCTTTCGCTCAAATGCTATTTACTATATACAAAGCAACTTTAAATCCTTCCCTGAACACAGGTATAAACCCAATCAACCTTCTCTATAGAGGACAACACCCTTCATAAGTGTTAATTTTATTATATGTTTAATGAAGTTTCCTAGTTATAAAATAGTACATATTCTGTGTAAAATCCATAGGTGTCCATCGGTGTTCCTGTGTTTTTTACTCTGTGTCTGATGTGTGTGTGTGTCTTTCTGTCTGTCTATACACAAAAGTAAAATTTCAAAAATTGTGTTTTAAACATTTTTTGTAACATGCCTTCCTTACATAAGATATCAACATTTATTCCTGCCATAACACGTTAACCTTTTAAAATTATTTTTATCATGCTTAAGACAAAACCATGTAACCACTTAGGTCACCAAATAGAACACTGCTGGGACCCCAAAAGGCACTCTATCTGATCATCACCCTTTTCCTCTCGCAGGTGAATCTGATCTTTATCACTTTCTTGCTTTTCTTTATAGTTTTACCAGCCAAATATGTACCCCTAAATTCCATAGGTTAGCTTTGCCTGTTCATAAACTTTATTTTAATGGAACCACACAGTGTGTGCTCTTCTGCCTCTGTCTTCTTTCACTCAATAATATATCTGTGAGAGTAACCCATGTTAATTTATGTGAGGTTAATTCATTTTCATTGTTGTATAATATATTCTATTGTATAAGTATACTCCACATTTATCTATCCTATTGATGAACATCTGAACTGTTCTCAGTCTTTTGCAATGAGAATAATGCTGCTGTGAACATTCCTGCACATGTTTCCTGGTGCATATGTGTACACATTTCTGATGCGTATAAAATGCAGAAGTGGAATTGTGGGTCATCTGACATGCAAATCTCTAGCTTTAGTAGATACCGTCAAACACTTTTTCAAAGTGTTTGTAACAATTTTAAACTCCCACCAACACTAAAGGAGAGTTCCCACTGCTATACGTTCTTGTCACACCTTCTAGTTAATGGCTTGTATTTCCATTTTCTTTCTGCTGTCTTTTGAAGTGCTAAAATTTTAATTTTGATGAAGTCCAATGTTGCAATTCTTTAATTTTATTATTGGTACTTTTTGTGTGTCTTTCCTAAGGTAGCTTTGCCACTCATAGTCACGAAGATAATTCTGTATGTTTTGTTTTAGAAGCTTAAGAATGTTAGCTTTTACATTTGGGCCTATGATCTACCTTGAGTTAATTTTGTGCATTGAGATAGGAGTCACATTTTGTTTTTGTTATTTTTGTACATATATCCAATTGGTCACACACCATTTACCGAATGAATTATCTTGTTGCCTATGAGGAAACCAAATATCTAAGGGTCTATTTTGGGACTCTAATCTGCTCCACTGATTTATATATTTATCTCTGCACAGATACCACACTGATTTGATTACGATTGATTACATTTAATGTATGTTCTAATATATTTAGGTTTAAGTCTATCATCTTACTGAATGCTAATTTTCTTAATCACTGTACATTCCTTTCTTCTCATTTTTTGCATTTTTTAAATTGATTTAGTACTTATTCTTCATTATTTTTCCCCTGGCAACTTGGAAGTTGAATACTCTTATACTGTTAATGATTATCTTACATAAACACATGCCCCCTTGGTGATTAACTGCTGTCTGGAAAATACAAAAACTTTGCAACACTATCTGTATTTCTCCCCTTCTGACATATAGAATATTACTGGCGTTGTTTTAATTCTACATATATCTTAAAATTCACAAGACATTGCTGTTGTTTTATACAGTTTCTGTTCATTCTGATATATCCACATATGAACCATTTCATTGCCCTTCCTTCCTTTTCCACTCTTCCATCTGGAATAACTTTCTTTTAATAATTCCAGCAGTGCAGATGTGTTGGTGATGTCAAATTTCAGCTCTTTTCAATGATAATGTGCCTTATTTCTCTACCCAGTTTTAAGATTTTTTTTTAACTTTGGTTATTAGGAGTTTTAACTCTGGTATTTAGTAAGCTCCTGCTTACAGTTTGCTGGACTTCTTAAATATATGACTGGATACATTTCAACATTTTGAATATTCTCAAGTATTATTTCTTTAAACTTGCTTTAACACTCTGTTTCTCCTACCCAAGACTCCAAATAAGTGTATGTTAGCCCTCCTTACTGTATCCTCTATCTCTTACTCTCTCTTCATATTTTACAGCGTTTTGTTATTCTTCGTTATTCTCTGTTACACTCTAGATATTTTCTTCTCATTTATCTCCCAGTTCACGAATTCTCTCTTCAGTAATGTCTAACTTGCTATTAAATACATCCATTGAGTTAGATCCATCCAATTTCAATTACTGTATTTGTCACTTGTAGATTTTCTATTTGATTCTTTTTTTCAAATAAGTTCCCTGAAGGGTTTCAATCTTCTTAACATCTTGAATAAACTGTGATTATAAAAATTCTGTTTGGTAGTTCCAATAACCAGAGCCCCTTTAAGTCTATTTCTACAGTTTCTACTGGTTCCCATTTATGTTGTCATGTGTCCTTATGTGACTGAGTATCTCCCATTATGTGCTATACTACTTGAAAAACTGCTTTATAAATAAGCTGAATACGAAAATGGTTAACTTTCTCTGGAGAGGATTCTGATTTGATTCTGGGAGCACTAGGAGTCCAGGACCACCTTAGTCCAATTTCAGGTATTGAATTTTTAGGTCAGTGAAGTAAACTTGAAGGTGAAATGTAGTAATGTAGAGCTCTTTTACTTTCAGTCCACATTAATTCCTAGGGTATAGCCCTTTAGGGTCCCACCTCAAAGCTTGGGACATTTGCAAGAGTTCCCACCTTTGGTGGACCCTGGTCTCTAAACCTTGTCCTCCAGCTCTATAAAGCTGTCAAAGGTTCTGTTCAGGACTTGGCTAGACTATATCTACTGAAAAGGTAATTACATTTTAATTTAATGATTAAAAAGTTAGTCCCCCCCCAAACCCTTATTTTCAAAAATTAATGCATTACTAACTAACCAATAGATTAAAGAGGAAATCACAATAAAAATAACAAAAATACATAAAATTGAGCAATGACAGTAGTGTGTATCAACAGTTGTGGGAAATGTATTGCATTAATTGGATATAAGGGGAAAAAAAGAAAGAAACCGATTTTATTCTAGGAGGTTCTGGAACACTGAAGATCCCAGCAAACAAAACAAAATAGGAAAAGAAATAAGAGAATCAAAAAGGAAAGAAACAAACAAAATGCTCCTTCTTTGAAGATGAGAAGAGAATCAATAAACAAAGAGAATCTATAAACGAAAGTTTTAAACATTAATAAGAGATCTCAGAAAGGTAACTATATATAAGATTAAAATAAAAAAGAAATAGAATTATTATAAAACAGTAATATTAAATGAGAAAATGGAATAGAAAAAAATGGACCTCATTCACAATAAAAAACCATAGTTTTTTTATACATATATATTTAACAAAAATATGTAAACCTTTGAAGAAAGTTATAAAACATTACTGAAGAGCATAAGAGAGTTCCTGACTAAATGAAGAGATATTTTTACAAAGAAAGTATCATGGGTAAAAAGATAGTATTAATTAAACTGTCAATTCCCTACACAGTAATCTATGATTTTTTTTTTTTTTTTTTTAAAGCTCCAGGACAGTCTATTTGAGGGAGGGGTGGAGAGGGACCATCCTCCCGCCAGGTACCATGGTCAAAGCTCACCCAGGGAGTACACCCCCCCTTGGGTCCAGCTGCCTCACCAGGCCCTTCAGCAGCAGTGGGGGAACCAAATTCACAACAGAGTTTTCTGGTAGGATGAGATAAATTTATCTTAAAATCCATGAAGAAGAATGTCAGGAATAGTTAATAAATTTTGAAAAGCAAAAACAAAGTGATACATCACTGTACCAGATATCAACATGGATACATTTCAAAAATAGAGTACTTAACAAAAAACAAAAAAAGCATGCTACAGAATTATACACACATTTGTTACCATTTATATAAAATATAAGAACAGCAAAATATAATTACCTTTTTTGTTCATGGACATTTATGGATACAGTAAAAGAAATACATGAGGCTGATAAACACTAAACTCATGACAATGGTTACCTCAGATGAAAGAGAAGGGGAAAGGAATCAAAGAGCTCTTTTAAAAAAAATAATTTTTTTATTTTTAAATTTTTTTAATTTAAAATATGTAATTTTTTACAAATTTTTTAAAACATAAAAATCTGAAGGGGAAAAAACTGTAGATAGTGTCAGGATATTTCATTTCTGTAAAAGTAAAAAGCATCTGAAGCAAATATAAACAGAGGTAGATTCAAAGAGTTCATTATACTATTCTCTGTTCTATGTGTGCTGTATTTCATAATAAAATTAAATAGTAGGAGAAGAAAAATGGAAAGAATTGAAGGAGCTGGATAAATTGATCTAAGATTTTTTTCTGCTCTAAGTCCCACCCTATTCTAAACATTCTGATTTAATTAGAGGCTTAAGCACCTATACTTCTTTCCTTTCTAAGTAAATTTGGGTTTTAACTTTTTAGAACGAGCCATAACATAAATCAGATAAAGAATAAGAAGCTTGGGTGAAAGACACTTAATTTTGCTTCCAAGACCAGATGTCGGGTCATTTTTCTCTAAAGCAATCCGAATAACTTCAACACAATATAATAGATACACCTGTAAGAAATATTTATCAATTCTTTCTTCCTATAATAATTTATTCTGATTTCATTCTTTAATAAGTCAGATAAAACTACAGTATTAGAAACCCTTAAGTTTGTAGAAATTTTATTATGATTGCCAGAAAGAGTAAGAGAGGGAGAGAAAGTTAACAGATAATGATAGTATGATAACAATAGCCTGTATGGGAAGATATTTATAATTCTTCCCCCATTGGTAAAAATTCATCTTTCTTCCACCTCTGCATGGAGTATTAGCTAGCGTATTTTCCATCATTTCCTCTCCTCTGGCTAGTCTTCATTTACTTCCGAGCACGCTCTGTCATTAAGCCACAACCTGTCTACACCTTTCAAACTACTGTCCACCGTTTCTCTTCACTACCAAATGTCTTTGTCTACGAGGTCTTTGGTTCAGTATATCCTATTCGGCCTCCAACCCATGGCAATCTCACTTCTGTACTCACTCCTTAATTGAAAAAGACATACTTCTTACCTTAGCTGACCTCATCACAATATTTTGTACCTTTGACTATCTTCCCTTTCTTAAAAATCTTTCCTATGAATTCCAGGAAACTATTTTCTAAAACCTCTCCTTCTCCCCTGCTAACCACTTATCTTTCTCTCTCCCACTGGCTACTAGCCTCTTCCCTGGGGTTTCCTGGGGCGGGGGAGCAGATGGGGAGGGAGGAGGTCTCCCCAACCCTCTTCTTCTCTTCATTCTACTTGCTCATGTGGGTGACAGCACACCCTGCTGTGTTCCCAACAACTACTGCCATAACTTCCAAACATACATATATATGTTTCCAGCCTCCACCCCTACTCAGAATCACGTTCTCAATTTTATAGCTCCCTAGGGGACATTTTCCCTATTTGGCCGCATGCATCTTAAAATCAAATTTACCACTATACTCCTTTCCCACAACTGTGTTTCATACCCAAACGCTCTTAAATCAATTATTTCCATAAAGGTAAGACAGCTGGGCTACAGATCCCAAGGTCATTCTTGATTCTCCCCTCTCCCTCACACCTGAAACATCTAAGGAGTCAAGAAGTCCTGCTGATTCTACAATCAAAAGTTTTTTTCACATTTGTCCCTACTTCCCTAAATGACTAAATAGCTTCCTGATTCATTTCCCTTGCCTCCTATCTCTATACTCTTTAATCCAACCTCTAATTTACCAACAATGCTTCTAAAATACACATCGGATGATGTACCCTCTTGGCTTGAAAATCCCAGGAGGCATCAACTACCTATAGAATGAAGTTCATACTCGTGAGCAAGGCACTTGAGGCCTTTCTCAACCTGGCTTTAGGCCCCTTCTTTTTAGCTCTCCCACAATGCTTTCCCACCTTCAATCCCCCAAGCAGTTTATACTTTAATCTCACCACATCGCCATAAATTACCATCTTCTTTCTGCAGTCTAGAATGTTCTTTGAATCTCCTCATTCTATTTGGAGAACTTCTACCCTTTAGGGTAAAACTGGACTCAGGATACTCCTATATGACTTGCTATCACTATTAAACGAAGCTATTTTAGTAAACGGAATATTTCAAGAGATACCATAGAGTTTTTAGACCAAGCCCAAGCCTCTCGTTTTAAAAATGACAAAAGTAAAAGTCACAGAGATGAAATGATTTGCCCAAAGTTACGTAAAGGGTTATTTTACACCAGGTACATGTAAATCAAGGAAAAAATAAGTTGTGCTACAAGCAGGACTTACTGAAATAATACTTAGCTATGTCATCTTAACGGATGAGAATATCACATATTTTCAATTATTTCAGTAATCATAATGTATCTGTGACCAATGTGTATAAGTTAAAACATAAACACAAATAAAAAAGCAAAATATACTAGAATACAAATTATATCACCAGTAGTCCCCAAACCCCCAAGTTCCCACATTTTACCACCAAAAGATGCAATGAATGGGAGATCAAAATTTTGAATTTTACTTCTCAATGACAGTTCTTTTTACTATAAATGCAAATTATATATAACCTCACAATATGGAAAGTGATTATTTTTCCAGGTAACATGTCACTTCCCCTGACTTAGGACCATTTTTTAGCCCTCTGGTATACTAGTTTTCTCTTACAAATTTCTGACAGACATCTTTATGTACTCCATAATTATTTTTTTAAACAATAGGGAGCATCAAAAGTTTTACTGTTAAGGGAGCACCAACAGGAACTGTCTTTATTCTTGAGGTGTTTAAATTCTAATTGGAAAAAAATCACCTAATATTTCAAAGTCTCAGTTTCACATCTGTTTATGGATTCCATGACTTTAGAGTCTATTTTCACCTTGAAAGTTCTGTGATTTTTATCTGTTCTACAACTCCAAGATTTAGATTTATTAAGTTTCTCTCTGCTTAGAGCCCTAAAACTTTTAAGTATAGTTTATCATAAAACTGTGTCGTGGTCCTTATAATAATGACTTGTACTCATGTTGACAGCAGACATTTCTATATGGGCCTAATATAGCAGGTCTATTCTAGGTGAATAGCTAGAGTGATTAAGTTGTTTATTAAGACTTCCAGGCATTTAAAGTAATCAGACCACAGTATGAGAACATGGGAGGAAAATAATTAACTCCTTTCATTCACCATTGATTATAAGGTACCACATCCCCCACTAGAGGTTAAATAATCACTTCATGGGTCTAGCACCACAACTATTTCATTGATGAAATCCCAGTCTCCCCCAAATTACTGTATTTTTTTGATACAGACTGAACACAGATACTTAATGAAAGAACCACCAGATCTTTACCTGAAAAGTTGACTTTTAAAGATATTTATATAAATATATAAATATAAATATGTAAATAAATATAAACATTCAACCTCACAATTCTTCAAGTATTGAAAGAGTTTCTTTATGAGATGGTCTCTGGCTTGAACTAGGTAATCCCAGGAAAAGAGACAAAGTATGTCATGAGGACCTATAAGGGCCCCCCACCTCTGTGCAGCAACTTCAAATTGAAGGAAGATAAGAGGTAATCCTTACTCTTAAAATGAGTTTAGTTTTAGAAAGGTATTTGTCAGAAGGGTTGAAAATACAAGCCTTAGACCTAAAATAGCACCAAATAACATTGTTCATTTTCCTCAGTAATATTCAGTGCTGAAAAGACTAAAGATTCTGATCTACCTTCAGATAGTTTTCTTAAACAGCTGCTTATCAAAACCAAATTAATTAATTTCACTTTCTGAAGTCTTTACTTAAAAATAAAAATTTACTAAACATCCTACCATAGTAAAACACTTCAGCTTCCTATGACTGTTGTAACAAATGACAATGTATTTGAAAAAGGGGCCTTTGGGAGCTAATTCGGGTTAGATTAGGTCGTGAGCATAGGGCCCTTATGAGGAGATTACTGTAGTGGCCTTATAAGAAGAGGAAGAGAGACATCACTTTGAAAGCATGCACCAAGGAAAGGCCAAGTGAGGACACAGTGAGAAGGTGGCCATCTGCAAGCCAGGAAGAGAGTCCTCACCAGGACCTGACCATGCTTGCACCCTGATCTTGAACTTCCATTCTCCAGAACTGTGAGAAAATAAGTGTCTGCTGTCTAAGCCATCCAGCCTATGGTATTTTGTTATGACAGCCCAAAAGGAATTAGACATCTGGGGTCCTTTCACAATAGGCCACGCTTTGAGAGTTAATGATTAATCACTCACTTCTCCAATATTCCCAGCTAGCTAGTTAATTCTTCAAGTTTTAGGGCTGGGTCAGGCTCTTTCGAGTTCTTTCCTAACTGAGTCTCTTTCTTGGGAAGTAGATTCTAAATATTTCCGCACCCAAAAAAAGAAAAAAAAAATTCTTTCTGCATCAGCTTATTACTTATACTGAGCTTATTACTTATACTGAGTTTTACTTCATGTTGCCCAATTTTTTTCCCTCTGGATTTCAAATGTTTTATGGGTTTGTTTATACAGAAAATGCCTTGAATGGACCTCTTTTCTGAGGGAATTTCTCAGTTTATGAAATCCTGCTAGAATACCAAGTCATTCTGCCAACTCTGCATCATCACAAGTGAGTGAAAGAACATCTAGAGGCTAATTTAATTCTGTGACCAAAATCTTACTTGCCCATGTCTAACGAACACACTTTTATAAACTTTTCACAAAGTAAAAAAGTTTAGAATATTGTTTAAAACCATTTAAACATTCCCTTATTCTTTTTCTATTCAAATATACATGTTCTGCCCTCCTAATTTTTCTTAATTTAATAGGTCACAGAGATCTTATATAAAACTAGTAAAAATGACTGACCAGATTCACTTTATAATGGTTACCATTTATAAAGATCAAACTATCATCTTTACCACTTTCTTCCCAAATAAATTTTCAGTTTTATTAACATAATGGTAGTAATAATCTCGTATTCTTTCTCTGTCTTTTATCCCATATTCCCAACCCCCAATTACTAAACTGATGCTTTTCATTTAAGAAGTTAACAAGGAAATGCAGGAATTGGCATAAAAGTAACTTCGTTAATACTTAGTGCTTCTACATGGCCTCAGTTGTGTTCTTATGAGGTCAGCAAACTATTTGAAGCTTTAGATGCTACATTTTCCCTACTACATTAGTTTGAAAAAACTGTAGCTTTTCAACCTTCTTTAAAAACATCATCATCATGATATGAACTATAATGATTCTACAGCCACCCCACTTTAATAATAAATGCTGGGAATATTAAAACAATAAATGGAATGCCTTAAAATACATTAAGCTCTTCTCTGATTGAACACAAAATTTTAACTCTTACCACAAGCCTTTTATTCTTAATTCACAATCAAATTCTTTTGGCAGTTAATCTCAGCACTTAATGTCATTCACTCCAATAAAACCAATCTTAAATGGCTATAAATGCCTTCCCTACTTCTCTATGTGTTTTAAGAGAAACCAGAGGAGAAGCATAAATGGAGTTCAGTCACTAAGACTATGCACAACACAATTATGCTGTTACACACTAACTTTCGCCAGAATATCCTATTTGTAACTTTTCCCCATTTCTGTTGAACTCTGTCTAATCAAGAGTTGGCACTCGACGAACACCACTGATCCTGTGACAATGATGACAAACATAGCAACACTGGTGGTTAGTTACCTAGGTCCAAGCACCACTCTATTTAATTATCATCACTAAAATAATAAAAGCACAAGCAGTGTTTAAGAAACCGAGGGAAAGGGAGAAGTATCTTATCCAAATTAACACAGCCAGCATGTGAACATAGACAGTTTGTCTTCAAACTCTGTGTTCTTGATACAGCGTACAAATGATAAAACAGAATTACTTTCAAGAACCAATACTCCAGGGGGGCAGAGTCAAGATGGTGTACTAGGAGGATGTAGAATTCACATCTCCTCACAACTAGGGCACCTACCAGGCACCGGTGAGGGACCAGAGACACCTAAGGGGACAGGAGAAACCCATAGCGGCCAGGTAGGACGTGGGACATAGGGGTAGTGAAGAAGGAAGAGAAGTGGAGGTGAGAAATGACTGGCGCCCCTGAGGGGCGGCTGGGGGAGGGTAATGGATCCCACGCCTAAAGGGGGAAATTGGGGAACGACTGGGAGGGCAGAGGTCAAAAGGCAGTGTGGCCAGGTTTCCCCTGCCCACTTGGACCCCCAGGAACCTGCTGAGATCCCAGGCCTGATCCTCTCCCCACTGAGGTTCCCTCCAGCCTCGCAGGTCCTGAGGGAGTGGGAGGGAGGGAAGGGGGAGCAAAAGTAAAGGTCGGACTTCAGGGACCAGCACCTCTGAGGGGTGTCTGGGGGAGGAGGAGATCCTACACCCAGCGGGACCCACCCATGGTTAGGGGTCTAGTGGCCCAGTGGGAGGAGGGTGGGGGACACCCTGCCAGAGACCGTGGGGGAGGGGCATGAAGGAACGGAAGGTAACACGGCCAGTGCCTTCCCTGTCCACTTAGGCACAGGGAAGCCTGTTGGGCTCCAGGGCCTAATCCTGTGCCCTGGGAGCCTCCCTCCTGCCCTGCAGAGCTCAAGCCCTGCCCCTACACCCTCACTCAGGGCCCTACCTCCAAACTCCCGAACTCCACACTCTAGAGGCCCTCCTTCTCACGTGCTGCCTCTCACCTTCTGTGCAGGTACTAAGCAGAGGCCCCACCCCAGGCTCAAACATCACCCCCCCACAACCACCCCCCACTAATTTTTTCCTCTTTTAGATTGGGGTTCTGTTTTACCTTGCTGATTCATTGTTGTTGATTCTTTTATACTTTTATTTTACTAAATAAATCTTTTATTTTTCTAATTTTATTTTATTCTTTATACTTTGTTAGTGATCTCTCCTTCTGGCTTGTCCCCCCCCACACACTTTTCTTTTTCTTTTTTCTGTTGTGGTTTTATTTTACCTTGTTGCAGTTGTTCCATTATAGTTTTGTTTTTCCTAATATATTTTTTATCTTTCTAATTTTATTTCTTTTATATTCTTTGATATTGTACTGCTCCTTTTTTTCTTTCTTTCTTTCTTTTTTTTTTAAAACCGTGCCATGAAGCTTGCGGGATCTTGGTTCCCAGGACGGAGGTCAGGCCTGAGCTCCTGTGGTGGGAGCTCTGAGGCCAAACCGCTAGACTAACAGAGAACCTCAGACCCCAGGGAACATCAATTGGAGTGAGGCCTCCTGGAGGTCGTCCTCATCTCAGTACCAAGACCCGGCTCTATCCAACTGCCTGCAAACTCCAGTGCTGGATGTCTCCGGCCAAACAATAAGTAAGACAGGAATATAGCACTACCCATCAAAAAAAAAAAAGAAACGACAAAAAATTATGTTACAGATGAAGGGGCAAGGTAAAAACCTACAAGACCAAATAAATGAAGACAAAATAGGCAACCTACCTGAAAAAGAATTCAGAGTATTGATATTAAAGATGGTCTAAAATCTTGGAAACAGAATGGAGAAAATACAAGAGACATTTAACAAGGAACTAGAAGGATTAAACAGCAAACAAAGAGTAATGAACAACACAGTTACTGAAATTAAAAATACTCAAGAAGTAATCAATAACAGAATAACTGAGGGAGAAGAAAGGGTAAGTGAGCTGGAAGACAAAATGGTAGAAATAACTGCCAGGGAGCAGAATAAAGAAAAAAGAATGAAAAGAATTGAAGACACTCTCAGAGACCACTGGGAAAACATTAAATGCATCAACATTCGAATTATAGGGGTCCCAGTAGAAGAAGAGAAAAAGAAAGAGTCTGAGGAAATACTTGAAGAGGTTACAGTTGAAAACTTCCCTAACATGGGAAAAGAAAGAGTCAAGTCCAGGAAGCACAGAGAGTACCATACAGAATAAACCCAAAGAGAAACATGCTGAGACACATATTAATCAAACTATCAACAATTAAATACAAATAAAAAGTATTAAAGGCAGCAAGAGAAAAGCAACAAATAACATACAAGGGAATCTCCATAAGATTAACAGCTGATTTTTCAGCAGAAACTCTGCAAGCCAGAAGGGAGTGGCAGGACATATTTAAAGTGATGAAAGGGAAAAACCTACAGCCGAGATTACTCTACCCAGCAAGGATATCATTCAGATTTGATAGAGAAATTAAAACCTTTACAGATAAGCAAAAGTTAAGAGAATTCAGCATCACCAAACCAGCTTTACAACAAATGCTAAAGGAACTTCTCTAGGCAGGAAACACAAGAAAGGAAAAGACCTACAAAAACAAACCCAAAACAATTAAGAAAATGGTAATAGGAACATACATATCGATAATTACCTTAAATGTAAATGGATTAAATGCTCCAACCAAACAACACAGACTGGCTGAAGGCATACAAAAAACAGACCCATACCTATGCTGTCTGCAAGAGACCCACTTCAGACCTAGGGACACATACAGACTGAACGTGAGGGGATGGAAAAAGATATTCCATACAAATGGAAATCAAAAGAAAGCTGGAGTAGCAATTCTCATATCAGACAAAATAGACTTTAAAATAAAGACTACTAAAAGAGACAAAGAAGGACACTACATAATGATCAAGGGATCAATCCAAGAAGAAGATATAACAATTCTAAATATTTATGCACCCAACATAGGAGCACCTCAATACATATAGCAAATGTCAACAACCATAAGAGGGGAAATCAACAGTAACACAAACATAGTAGGGGAAATCATCCAACAAACAAAAGCCCAGGACCTGATGGTTTCACAGGTGAATTCTATAAAACATTTAGAGAAGAGCTAACACCTACCCTTCTCAAAATCTTCCAGAATTTAGCAGAGGCAGGAACACTCCCAAACTCATTCTACGAGGCCACCATCACCCTGATACCAAAACCAGACAAAGATGTCACAAAAAAAGAAAACTAGAGGCCAATATCTCTAATGAACATAGATGCAAAAATCCTCAACAAAATACTAGCAAACAGAATCCAACAGCACATGAAAAGGATCACACACCATGATCAAGTGGGGTTTATCCCAGGAATGCAAGGATTCTTCAATATACGCAACTCAAGCAATATGATAAACCATACTAACAAACTGAAGGATAAAAACCATATGATCATTTCAATAGATGCGGAAAAAGCTTTTGACAAAATTCAACACCATTTATGATAAAAACTCTCCAGAAAGTAGGCAGAGAGGGAAACTACCTCAACATAATAAAGGTTATTTATGACAAACCCACAGCCAACATGGTTCTCAATGGTGAAAAACTGAAAGCATTTCCTTTAAGATCAGGAACAAGACAAGGTTGCCCACTCTCACCACTATTATTCAACATAGTTTTGGAAGTTTTAGCCACAGCAGTCGGAGAAGAAAAAGAAATAAAAGGAATCCAAATAGGAAAAGAAGAAGTAAAACTGTCTCTGTTTGCAGATGACACAATACTATACATAGAGAATCCTAAAGATGCTACCAGAAAACTACTAGGACTAATCAATGAATCTGGTAGAGTGGCAGGATACAAAATTAATCCATAGAAATCTCTTGCATTCCTATACACTAAGGATGAAAAATCTGAAAGAGAAATTAAGAAAACACTCCCATTTACCATGGCAAGAAAAAGAATAATATAGCTAGGAATAAACCTACCTAAGGAGACAAAAGACCTGTGTGCAGAAAACTATAAGATACTGATGAAAGTAATTAAAGATGATACAAACAGATGGAGAGATATACCATGTTCTTGGATTGGAAGAATCAGATCTACCATGTTATTGGATTGGAAGAATCAACATTGTGAAAATGAGTATACTACCCAAAGCAATTTACAGATTCATTGCAATCCCTATCAACCTACCAATGGTATTTTTCACAGAACTAGAACAAAAAATTGTACAATTTGTATGGAAACACAAAAGACCCCAAATAGCCAAAGCAATCTTGAGAAAGAGAAACGGAGCTGGGAGAATCAAGTTCCTGAACTTCAGACTATACTTCAAAGCTACAGTTATCAAGACAGTATGGTACTGGCACAAAAACAGAAATATAGATCAATGGAACAGGATAGAAAGCCCAGAGATAAACCCACGTACATATGATCACGTTATCTTTGACAAAGGAGGCAAGAGTATACAATGGAGAAAGACAGCCTCTTCAATAAGCGGTGCTGGGAAAACTGAACAGCTACGTGTAAAAGAATGAAATTAGAACGTTTCCTAACACCATACACAAAAATAAACTCAAAATGGATTAAAGACCTAAATGTAAGGCCAGACACTATAAAACTCTTACAGGAAAACATAGGCAGAGCACTCTATGACATAAAGCACAGCAAGGTCCTTTTTGACCCACCTCGCAGAGGAATGGAAATAAAAACAAAAATAAACAAATGGGTCCTAATGAAACTCAAATGCTTTTGCACAGCAAAGGAAACCATAAACAAGACGAAAAGACAACCCTCAGAATTGGAGAAAATATTTGCAAAAGAAGCAACTGACAAAGGATTAATCTCCAAAATATACAAGCAGCTCAATATCAAAAACACAAACAACCCAATCTAAAAATGGGCAGAAGACCTAAATAGACATTTTTCCAAAGAAGATATACAGATGGCCAACAAACACATAAAAAGATGCTCAACATCACTAATCATTAGAGAAATGCAAATCAAAACTACAATGAGGTTATCACCTGACACTGATCAGAATGGCCATCATCAAAAACTCTACAAACAATAAATGCTGGAGAGAGTGTGGAGAAAAGGGAACCCTCTTGCACTGTTGGTGGGAATGTAAATTGATACAGCCACTATGGAGAACAGTACGGAGGTTCCTTAAAAAACTAAAAATAGAACTACCATATGATCCAGCAATCCCACTACCGGGCATATACCCTGAGAAAACCATAATTCAAAAAGAGACATGTACCACAGTGTTCACTGCAGCACTATTTACAATAGCCAGGACATGGATCCACCTAAGTGTCCATCGACAGATGAATGGATAAAGAAGATGTGGTACATATTTGCAATGGAATAGTACTCAGCCATAAAAAGAAACGAAATTGAGTTATTGGTAGTGAGGTGAATGGACCTAGAGTCTGTCATACAGAGTGAAGTAAGTCAGAAAGAGAAAAACAAATACCGTATGCTAACACATATATATGGAATCTAAAAAAAAAAAGAAAATGGTTCTGATGAACATAGGGGAGTACAGGAATAAAGAGACAGACGTAGAGAATGGACTTGAGGACACGGGGAGGGGGAAGAGTAAGCTGGGACGAAGTGAGAGAGTAACATTGACATATATACACTACCAAATGTAAAATGGAGAGCTGGTGCGAAGCAGCTGTCTGGCACAGGGAGATCAGCAGCTGCATATAGCTGATTTACTTTGTTATACAGCAGAAACTAACACAACATTGATAAGCAATTATACTCCAATAAAGATGTTAAAAAAAAAAAAGAAGCAACAATACTTCCATATCACAAGATTCTCAGCTGCAAATAATCTAGCTTCAGTATAAAAGGGAAGTAAAGACTTGCAGACAGCTCATGGAATCTCCTTCAGGACCAGAAATTCAGGCTCAGGGGCCTCATAACCAAGAACAATGCCCAAAACACACTGCAGGAGAGCTCCTGTCAGCCAGCACTGCCACCCCCATGATCCTGCCCAGAGCACCCCACCAGAGGGGCCTCCAACAATTAGCTAGTCACTCCTACTGTAACACTGGTCAGAAGAATAGACTCTGCACACAAAAGGCTTCTATCTTTTCACCATGAAAGCTCAACTTGGCAGATCTGAATTCATCACCCAGTAAAGTTCATGTGCAGCTACTGGCTGTATATGAATACAGTTTTAAACGTAACTTCAAGTTATATTTACACTATGGTTATAAGTATAGATTTAAATGAGCATATATTCAAAGTCTATAAAAGAAGACATAAAAAATGTGTAAGATTTTGGGGTTAAAGGTGATTTTTTTTCTCTTTAGAGCATGATGACCATTTATTAAATATTATTTTCATTTAAATGCAGACTTGGAAATGGACAGTAAGCAGTACTTAGGCTTTTTTTTTTTAAAGTAGTATAAATACCTTACCTAATGGGGTTATAGGTGATTACTCCTTTTTTTTTTGGTCTGGTTTTAATGTTATTTATATAAGAAATAAAAATTCAGAGGGGAAAAATATATCTTTTCCTTGACAAGTATACAATATCTTAAAAATGTGACTGGGTTTCATGTGTGTTCTCAAGAAACACCACTGGACCAGAAATCCCAATAGCTGATGTCCCCTATTCTACAGAACTGCAGCTTACACTGTATTAGATTGTATGAGGTTCTCCTGAAATTTGGGTGTGCCCAGTGTATCAGCAGCTCTAAAGAACTGTGTGTCTCAATATTTAGGAAAGCCTGATTTTGATAGAAGACACTTGCATTCTCTTCTCAGTGTCAAAATGACCTCCCAAGGCTTGCACCCTTTTCCCAGATCAGAGGGAGCTAGCAAGGCCACCTTCGTTGATACCAACACAGAGGTGATTTAGGACAGGGTCCCCCACGGTTGCCTCTCTCTGCTTCACACTGGCCCACCCACAAGCCACCTGCTCTGTTTTCCTCTCGACATGTTCTACAACGATTAACGGGGAGAGAGGGAAGCCCACAGGCAGGCCTACTTGCCCCAGCCCTGCCACAAGCCCACCCCACTTGACTGAAGAAAACTAGATCACGCCCAGCTTTGCCCTACATGTGGCAGTAAAAGTGCTAGAAAATCTATTCTGAATATAAACTCTTTCAGCTTTAAGTTCCAGATATCAGGGAGCATATACTGAAACCTATTTTTAAGCATAAACACACTGAAAAGAGTCAAATGCAGGTAACATTATGATGAAAGAAACAGACACCTTACTTTAAAAAGTTTTTCTCTTCGAGTTTCCCATACATAAAATTCTAACCACTTATGGGGTAGTCATCATTTCCATGAATTGTGTCCAGCGAAAAGGGAAAAAGAAAGACACATTTGCCATGAAGCTAATTTATGGTCTCACTAAATCCAGAAGATTGAAGGATTTCATTTGGTCCATCATGAATTCTCAGACCAAAGCAATTTTATTAAAAGCTCTTGGGGAAAAACAAGCAAAGAAAAAAAACCCTGAACTTAAGTCAGCCAACAGATATTATAATTAGATAACACACTTCCCACAATTTTGAAACGCCAACACCAAGGAATTTGTCCCTCTAAATAAGAGGATAGCAAAATTAATTTTTAAATGAATTTTTTCAGAAATTAGATTAAAATAGGTATAATACTTTATAATTTCATGTAAATTATATTCTTAAAACAATACTGGGTATCAGTTAGATAAGACTGATACTACTGTATGCAGATTAGAAAATGCAGACTTAGAAAAAGTTACCAAAAGATACATAGAAGCATCTAGTTCCTAAAGGACAAAGCTTCTCTAAACTCCATCTTGCAACTCCAAGTCCTTGAGACCCAGCTACTCCCAGGTCACTTGTCCACCTTGTCTAAGATGCAGCTCTCATCCTCGTGGCTAAGAGATGGCATCTTCCTTCCAGACGATGACATGAATGAAGAGTCTGTATCATACGATTTACATTTTCCTGTATACACATTCAATATGCTTTTCTGATGGTTTCTCTGTATTTTCTCACTGGTCCAATGTTCGACTCAGTCGAAATACTACAAAGGCAAATGTCCTCCTTCAGAATTTCTTTTAGAATAAAAGTATGCAGGATTCCTGCAAAGTTCCAAAATGACTACATTAAAACTGAACTGTAGCAGTATTCTGACGATTACACAATGTCCCAGGAAGAAAATCAGAGGAAAAACACGTGGCTGCAAACCAGAAAACAAATAAACCAGCTGAGAAAGCCTCTGTTTTTAAAAATCTTAGTTTTAAGCATTCAAAAACATCCTTACAAGGATCTTTCATTGGCTCTTGGGAGACCAGCACTGCTGTTTCAAGGGCTCTCAATAGAATTGCTTTTGTCTAAGAGTTCATGAAACCCTTCAGATTTCTGGATTTAGTAAGCCTATAAATAAGTCATGTTGAATTTTAATTTAAAGTATTCTTCCTTTCTTCATTTGCTTTTTTCATTACACTCTGAATTCTTTAAGGCAGGGGTTCCTTTTATCTTTATATATTTTTAAATTTATATCACCAACATTTACCATAGGGCCTGGTACATATGAGCCTTTAAAATGATTACTTAAGTGATGAGTAACTCTCCTCTCCCGTTCCTGAACATGCACACAACCCATACCCAACACACACACCCATTTTAAGAGAAAATGCAAAAACACTGCAAATCACAGACATGCAGAATAAATATTCATTAGGACAACATGTGAACACATGACTGAGACAGCACTGCTAAAGGGAAGACTTTTTGTTTCCAACAACTATGGTGCCTCATAACAAGTGATTTTAAATTTCACAAAAAGAATAAGAGAGTAGCATGGTATTAATTGATTTTTAAGGCCTAGAAATTTTGGCCATACTAAATACAGAAGAAACATCCAGTATGATTTGGCCTTTGTTGTCACTTTGAGAAAAGGACTACAACGTCACAAAGTTCATAACAAACAACTATTATTTTTTAAAAGACATCAGTAAATAGTGAGATTAAAAAAAAAACAGTGAGATGGATGACCTCATGGAAATGATGCCCATGGCTAGACTATGAATAAGGATGCTTGAAAAAAGCAGTGACTGGTTCATTATATAATCAGTTTCCTCGCCCTAACCAAACTCCTAATCTTTACAACATCCAGGTAGAGAATGCCAACAGGTAGTCATTGCAGGAAATCTGTGAAAGCCAGGTTTGACCCTTGACTCAGACCAAATCCAGCACCAGGAAAGTAGAGATGGTGGGTAACCTTACTGAAAAGCTACGTGACTCACCAGCGATCAGCAAGGTAATAAGTACTTTGAAATAGCTCTGAATATGGTGAGAAACTTGGTCTGATCCACTTATACTCTGACCTTATACCCCAGAATTCCAATCTGAGGAAACGCAGCATCTCTACCTCTATATCAGATGGGTTGACGTTCAGCTGGAAGGGATAGAAAATCCAGAACAATAGTGGATTAAACAGGGCAGAAATTTGTCTCTTCCAGCACAGCAATTCTGCTCCAGGATGCCCCGGGGAACCAGGCTCTTTCCAGCCAACGCCCCAGCATCTCTAGGGTGCAGGCCTCACCCTCGCAGGTAAGATAGTGGCCTCTTAATTCCAGACAGCAAGTAGGAGAAGGGACTTTGAAGAAGAGAGACAAAGGCTGTCTTTGAAGGAAGGTTCATGAAGCTACCACATGAAACTTGCCCTTACTCTGCAACAGCCAGAACTCAGTGCTATGGCCACACACTCTAGCTGCGAGGGAGCCTCTGTTCTGGGAAGTCACATGCCTGGTCAAAATCAAGGATTCTACCACTGTGGAAGAAGGAGAGAAAAGATACTGGGGGAAACTACAGTTTCTGCCACGAGTACTGTACTCTACAAGTGAACTCGATGACCATAAACCAAGCTGCTGTAATAATCAACAAGGCAACAGGGCTAAAAGTTAACTCCCTACTTCAAAGGTGTCTTGATTCCCCTCTTGTTTAATAAATCCAAGCCGTTTTAAACTCCTGGTATATGGTATTCCTTTGAGAGGGCTCTCCAATCATTGTTATGATGAATTTCATTTCTCCAACATCAGTGGTGAGCAAGAGAATCTAGGGTTGGAAATAATACCAGTTTTAAAATGTGCTATTCATTTGATAAAAGACAAAGACCTCTCTGATGCTTTCAGTTCAAGACACTATCCCCTTAGTATAATATTCACTATCTTTAGGAATGAAGTATATGATTCTCAAAACACAAAACTTTTTTCCTCTCTTCTCTTCTGAGATAATTATAATACTGAGAAAATTAAAAAGCAACTTATTTTATGGATGTTTCATTTCATTTCAAAAGAGGAGGTATACCATCCATTCAAATGACCCATGATGATTTTGTGTAAATCTTCTTCTCAGTCTCTCCTCACTTCACTAAATCCAGCACTTAATTTTGTACATTAAGTAAGAACACATTTAGAAGCCACTCCTATTAAGTGTTCAGTTCATGTATTCAGTAATTCAACAAATATTTATCAAGCATCTGTTTGTTAACACGCTCCATGTGCTGAAGAGTGGACTCTCAAAAAGAATGTTGCATAAGACTCTGGCTCACCAAGAGTTTTACATTTAAAGCGTATTGCTTTTGCTAAGCAAAAAACACGCTTTCAGAAATGAAGAACTCCCTACTATTTCAGTATAGTGTATACCTACTGTGTTCAGTGACTACAGTAAATTTCTGTACTCACTGAACACAATAGGTATACAAAGAAGTGAAACGACCAAAAAAAAAAAAATCTTCTAATAGTAAGTTCTTTCAAATGACTTGATAAAATGTACTCTGGCACAAAATGGTATGCAGATAATTTGGGTGACATAATTCTAAGGGAATGAGTCAGAAGCATCATCACTTTTTAACCTTGACCCTGAATTTCGTCTGAAACTTCTATACATTTTTAGGGGCATGTGAGAACAGATGATACTGTAACACATGAAAATGGAAACATTTAAAATTCATAGTAGCACAAAACGATTACTTTTCCCACCAGATCCCTTTAACTTTAATAATGTCTGACCTGGTTGGCCAATAAGTTCTAAAAGCAGACAGAGGAAAATTGCCAATATTAGATACTGCTGGAATAAGTTTTCATTTAGAAAGATTTTACAAGTAAAAAAAAAAACAGGTCACCAATTCTGTAGACACTTAATTTTCTTGAGACGGTAGCCATTGAGCAGAACAGGTATCTTATTATATGCGAAACAGAATCCAGCCAAAGACTAGACTTCATATATTCTTATTATCCTTACACATAAAGTAAAAATAAATACACATCCACTCCCCCACACACAGTTATATACGCACCAATCCAAATCAAAGAAAGTGTGGCAAAGGAGACGTGAAAGAAAGTTTATTCATTTATTTCCCAGGGTGAATGGCACAAAAGCCAGCATCCCACTAACTGTCCAAAAGAGGTGATATACTATACAGCTGAGACTGTCCAGATAAAAAGTCTGGACAATCACGCATTTATAATTTTCACATTACACCAATAAAAAGACTTATAAAGGCACAATTTAAGAGTGTACTTTGCTTAAGTCACTTAAAAGAAGCAAAGTGACAAGAGGAGCAAGCAAT
Organism: Neophocaena asiaeorientalis asiaeorientalis; assembly: GCF_003031525.2. NCBI lineage: Eukaryota > Metazoa > Chordata > Mammalia > Artiodactyla > Phocoenidae > Neophocaena > Neophocaena asiaeorientalis. The sequence continues at coordinate 6,874,059 of NW_020175821.1, forward strand.
TAGCTGCTTCTTCCAGTACGACAATTCCAAGTGGCTTCCTTACATGCCCCCTTGTTTTAGTCAAATATCATTTCAACACACAATTACCCTTGTGCTTTGATGCAGCTGTCATCTGTTTTGTTTTTAATGCAAATACCTGCTCATTGACTGAAAATTTTTCACTTTATGGTTTGTAAACTGCTGCCTAGATGTTGCTAGTAAATGACCTGGGCGATATATCACTTTAAGACCTCTGAGATAACATTCAGCCAGAATAGCTCTAAGGTGCGTGCCCTGCTCGGAAAAGTCAGAGAGCTAATGTGTGGTCACACAGAGAACTGGACAAGGGAGAAGTTCTCATTTAATTTCTCTCCCAGAGATTGTCAGAAGTTTCCTTTCACAGCTTTACAAAAACACCAGCCTCCGGATTGGCAGGGTACTACCTCTCTCTTAAGAGCTTTTACACAGCCCTCATTTATCTTCACAGCAAGCCTGCACAAAGAGCAGAAACTCTTGATATCCACACAAACTGGAGTTCCCAGAGAGTTCAGTGACTTGCCCAGGGCCATGCTATCTGTCAGGACAGCTGCAAAACTGGCTTTGGAAGCCAGACCTCAGTCCTGTCTTAGATATGCAGGCCTGATCTAGCAGTCCGGGAAAGGTGATGGACCCTTTCCAATGCTCACCTAAAAGAATACGTTTCATAAACCATACCTGATTAATTGCATTTTAAAAAGCAATGGAACTTAGTTCAAGTTTTTTCATTTCAAATTGATAGGGTTCAGATTCTTCACAATTATACAGTTTTTTTTAAAGTCATACTTTTACTGACTTGCACAATTTTTTATCTTAAGCATTTACTAACATAGCTCATATCAGATTGTCACTTAATTTTAGATATGTCCAAGATACATTCATGTGCATAATTTTAAAAGGCCAAGAAAAGAGGAAAATATTAAAACGTGTCTGACCTTTTAAGTTGTATTCAAGAGATGTCTTGCCAAATTTTTTTAAAATTTAACATATTAACTGAAAACACCTTTCACCAATACAGTATGTTTTATCAAACAAAAAAGAACTTTATGAAGGAGGAATAATTATTTTCCTTAAAAGAAGGTTACAGATATCATTACATTGACTTTGCATACACTCCTTCTGGAAATAAGATCCTTTTAAAAGAATAACTCAAAGATACCATCAAGAAGCTAAAAAGACTAGGAGAAAATACTTGCAAATCACATATATCTGATAAGTGACTTGTGTCAAGAATATACAGTACTCAGGACTTCCCTGGTGGTCCAGTGGTAAAGAATCCGCCTTCCAATTCAGGGGACACAGGTTTGATCCCTGGTCAGGAAACTAAGATCCCACATGCTGCAGGGCAACTAAGCCCACGTGCCATAACTACTAAGCTCACGCACCTCAACTAGAGCCTGCATGCCGCAAACTACAGAGCCCACAACCTCTGGAACCTGCATGCCACAACTACAGAGCCCACGCACCCTGGAGCCTGTGCACCACAGCTAGAGAAGAGAAAACCCACACACCACAACCAGAGAGACGCCTGCGCACCACAACGAAGATCCCACTTGCTGCAACTAAGACCCAACACAGCCAAAAATATAAATAAATAAATAAATAATAAATAAATCGTAAAAAGAAATAGAATATACAGTACTCTTACAACTCAATAATAATAAAAAAGACAACCTAGGTAGGCAAAGAATGTGAACAGACGTTACTCCAGAGAAGATATACAAATAGCCAATAAGTGCAGGAAAAGATTCTCAACATCATTAGTCATTGAGGAAATGGAAATCAAAACCACAAGAAGATACCACTTCATACCCAGCAGGATGGCTATAATCAAAAAGACAGACAATACATACGTGTCGGCAAGGCTGTTGAGAAACTGGAACCTCATACATTGCTGGTGGGATATAAAATGGTGCAAACACTTTGGAAAAGAGTATGATAGTTCCTCAAAATGCTAAACCATATTACCCAGAAACTTTACTCCTAGGTAACTACCCAAGAGAAATAAAAACATATGTTGACACAAAACTTACACACAAATGTTCATAGAAGCATTACTCATAATAGCTAAAGAGTAGAAACAACCAAATATTCACAAACTGATGAATGGATAAACCAAATGTGGTACAGTTACACAATGGATTATTCAGCAATGAAAAGGAAGGCCACAAGAATGAAACTCAAAAACATTACGCTAAGTTAAAGAAGATGGTCAAATGCTACAATTTAGATAAAATGTTCAGATGGGTAAATCCATAGAGACAGAGAGCGAAATAGTGGTTGCCAAGGGCTAGGGCGAGCAAAAGTAGGAACGAGGAGTGACTGCTAATGTGTATCTAGTTTCTTTTTGGGGTCATGAAATGTTCTAGAATTAGATAACGGTGATGGTTACAAAACTTTGTGAATATATTAATATCAGTGGTTTATAAACCACTGAATTGTACACTTTAAAGGGGTGAGTGTTAATATATGTGAGTTATATCTCAATAAGAAAAATTCCAATTAAAAGATTAATATTTATACAACATACAATAATTTAATTTCAAATTAGAAAGGAAGAAAGGAAATAAGAGAAGAAAAGAACAAAAAAGAAAAAAGAAAAGGAAAGGAAAGAAGGAAAAGAAATCTAGATCAATCTCAAAGAAGTAGTTGTGATCATGGGCCCATGTCTCCTAGTGAGACCAAGCCCCCAGATGGAATGCAGTCACATATACATTAAGTCACATAAAGTAAGGTATCTGATCTTATATATTGTATTGTAAAACTTTTAAGCAAAATATGCTCTTGAATAACTTTTATTTTTCCCATAGCTTATTTTAAATACTGTAAAATTATGTGCTCAAACTCTTCTGTGAACTACGATTGACGTTCTTCACATTTCATTTCCCTGAGACACCAGAGAAGATGGTAACATTTCCATGAACACAATCTTCGTCCTCAAACTATCCTCATTTAGGGATGCCGCTTCCCACCCGACCAACAACCTAAGGTAACAGTGGAAACAACGGAATGTGCAGAAGATCCTTCCAGTTCATTTTCAATTGGTACCGAGCACTGTTACACCCACTGTTCACAGACTTCCTGTGACACGTAAAATTGTAACTGCACTTTATCAACCAAGTGAGTACAGGGACCAAGAAAAAACCTGTTGTCACCATTACCACTGATTAACCCAGAAAATGCCACCAAAATGGCAGTAGAGAGTTAAGAAATCAATTCCTACTGCTTTAAACCCAAACTCAAAAGTCACTCTGTGACTTCCAACCTGTTTGGGTTAATCCCTAGACAGGTGGCAACTTACTTAGAGTAAATTAACTGCCCCCTAATTGTACAAAAAAAGCTTGCTGATAATTGACAGGAACACAGCTAAATATGATGATGCCTATTGGCAATATAAAATCTGCAAATAATCCTTAGAGGTTAAAGGAATAGTGACTTCTGTAAACAGATTTTAATTTAACAGAAAATATTTTAAAATAGTGTTTAGGTATATGGTTTACTAAGGAATTGAAACAAGCATATCATAAGCCGGTAGATACAGAGGTACTGTGAGAGGGAATTCAATGACCCCAGACTGGTTTTACTCAGAAGCTTTTTAACCTTAATCCTGTATGGCTTATTTTGGATGATTTTCCAACCAGTTACTAAAAATAAATTTCATTTAAGTACTAAAGTCACAGGGTTGGGCTTCCCTGGTGGTGCAGTGGTTGAGAGTCCGCCTACCGATGCAGGGGACACGGGTTCGTGCCCCGGTCCGGGAAGATCCCACATGCCGTGGAGCGGCTGGGCCCGTGAGCCATGGCCGTTGAGCCTGTGCGTCCGGAGCCTGTGCTCCGCAACGGGAGAGGCCACAACAGTGAGAGGCCTGCGTACCGCAAAAAAAAAAAAAAAGAAAGAAAGAAATCACATAAAGCCAGTATTTCTAAAGTAATGTAATCAAAACCTCTGAAATACCCATACTCAAATAAGGTACAATTATACTATATAAAATATATGATATGTGAAGCATATCAATATTATATATATATATGTATAAAATATATGTAAGACTGCATAACGCACAATATGCTTTGGAAAATCCAGCATCAAGGTTATCTGCTATGACTTACTATCATCAGAGACAAGGAGGTGGGTGGAATTCTGGAACATGGGTAAGATAACGCTCATGTCAAAGAAAAAAAAAGTCCTTGTCCTCAAGCAAGCTAACGAAGCCAGTGATAAGCTATGAGTCAAATTCCCACTTCTACAATCAAAACTTATCATAGGAGCCCTTGAAAAGGGAGTGCATCTGTCATATGTTAATGACTTCAAGCCGTTCACTGAACTTCTAGGTGTACAGGAAAACTTAAAAGCACTTCACAACTCCTTGTGGGTATAATTAGCTTGTTGCAATTGTTGGCAATTCTCATCCTGGGACTCTGAAAGGTCACTCCACTGTTTAAGATACCAAATTTGGAGTCACTCTCCCTTCTGACAGATTAAGCACACCCTACAATTAGTATACAGCTGCACCTGTTGCAAAGCTTCTTTCTTCAGTGATGTAAATGGGGACGGTCAACAACATTCTAAATTCTTGAGGGATTATCAGACCTCAGAAACCAAGCGAGGAACAAGCCTGATGTCTGCTGTTGAGGTGAGGGATGGTGGTCACAGCCTGACCACAAGCAGAAGCCGTGAAGCCACGATCTTTATTCTTTATAGACAATCCCAGCTAGCACAGGCACCATATTGACCTGACTCTCAATCTTGTAAGCAGTCACAATGCAATTTTGCTATTTAACAGAATTAGGTTTTTTACGATCTAGTTGAGTTTCTACAGAGAAAAAGAGAATTTCAAAAAAAATGTTTTAAAAGCCCAACTAAATAAAATAGAGTTATATATATATATAACTAAATCATGGCTAAGGAAAAATGCTGCTGGTCACATATGGAGGAAAATCCTTCTATTTTATAAAGTTTGTAGCTCAAAGCTGCAAATTCTCCTGTAATTTACCAATGCTTTACGAAACTGTTCTCACATTTCATAAATTGTCAATGATAATAATTTTTTTTTTTTGGCAGTACGCGGGCCCCTCACTGTTGTGGCCTCTCCCATTGCGGAGCATAGGCTCCGGACGTGCAGGCTCAGCGGCCATGGGTCACAGGCCCAGCCGCTCCGTGGCATATGGGATCCTCCCAGACCGGGGCACGAACCCGTGTCCCCTGCATCGGCAGGCGGACTCTCAACCACTGCACCACCAGGGAAGCCCAATGATAGTAATTTTACCGCTATAGTACAAAATAACAATATAGATATTTAAAGGATATAGCTTTTAGTGCAAATCTATTTAGGAAAAGAGATATTAACTTAAAAAACAGATTCATAAAGTGTGCAAAAATTTGATATAACTGTTATTAAAAAGTGGTTGAGGCAAGTCTTAAAGCCATAAACTAAGTTTGTCTTTCCTCCCTTCTTTTCTTTCCTTTTCAATGGAACAGAAGTACAGAGGACAGGGCTCTAAAGCCCCCTTTCTCTTTAAGTCATGTCAATCACTAGCACTTTCCACTATATCACAAGAAATGATTCTTTGGTAGCTGATATATGTGGCCACATAAACAAAAAAATACTGTTAAGCCTTCTTAAGTGAATGATATTGTGCTTAATAAGTCGTTTAAGCAAAGTCTCTTATCATCATAGACTATAACATATCACATATACTTACTTTCCCCCCCATATATAAATTCTTTTCAAAACATGATTGGAATTTTACAAAATAGGGAAAAAAACTTTTTTAAAGAGAGTTTTACTACATTATTGTTAGGTAGGTACACTTTCTTTTATGTGTATTCAATTATGGGCACAAATACTTTTCAAAGGCTGACTGAAATAATATAAAAGGTGAGACTATTTCCAAATAGTGAGACTATTACCAAATTAGCATTCCAACTCAAAGCTAGCAGGACTAGATTACATTTTTACCATTCCCTTCCAAAAATATTTTCACCTGATATTTACTTTACAACAAATAAATATATTTCCTAGTGAAAATATTTCCTAAAAGGAGACATGGGTATGTGTGTGTGTGTGTGTGTGTGTGTGTGTGTGTGTGTGTATCACTTTTAACTACTGATATACCTCCTTTTAAAAGTCATTGAACTAAATGATGAAATTGCCAATTCTAGGTTTGCTGTTGGGTCTATATAGTAATCAAATTTAGAAAACTATAAATTATATTTAAATTTATTATTTACAAGCAATTAATTATAAAAAACAGCCAGGTGGCTTTCATTACATAAATTACTGTTAATGACAGAGACCTCATGCTGCTACTGTATTTAGCATTTGCATGTGTCAAGTGAACATAGCTGTGTGTAACCACCCTCTTCAGGGTGGAACCGATCACTGATGCATAAGGCAAGCTGCCTACTGCCCAAGTTTCGATCGCATCCTAACTAGTTGTTTGAATCCTAAATATTCTCAAGCTTGTAACAACTGTCTGCTACAGAAACTTGTAATAATATTCTGCTGAAACAGCTTTAAAACCAGATACATAATTACTGAGCATCAAATAACGCTTAACTACACTTAGCTACTTAAAATCCTAGCTCTATAATTTAAACATGACCGAGAAATGTTCAATCAATTCTCACTGAACCAAGTAAGGGATCTACTGATGTCTCAGAAATGCAGCCTTTGAAATGATGTTTAACATGTTTCTTCCCACCACAAAACTGTGCAAAAGAAACTGACAATAACTTTTTTTCAGAGCTCTGTTTCCCTACTTTATTTAGCCTTTTATAGTGATCCTTCCAACTCTACAGTGGGTGTAATTCCCTTCCAAAGAGAGTGAAGAATTTGACCTCTTTAATCTATTCTGAGATAAAGCATGAGTTTCAATGATGTAACAGGAGAAAAAGATCTTGTATTGTTACTCTGAACTGAATGCATTTCTTCACCAAATAGAAAGTACATACCAAAGAAAGCAAATAAAAATAAAGGAAGAATTTCATCCTATTTCAAAGTCTATCCCAACTAGAGGCCTAAACAATAATTCTACTATAGTCTTCCTTTCTTAAAAAAAATTTTAACACAACATTATAAAGCAACTACACCCCCCCAAATTTTTTTTTCATTAACTAAAAATCCCATACTGAGCGACCTTTACGGTATTCAAGGACTGGCTGATTAACACGTTATCTAAGGCTTCACTTTTCCTCTTCTATTAAGAAGTCTGCGTTTCAGCAATTTCATCAGTTATTAACCACCACCAGAGAAATGGGTAATGGAAAGGATGAGGAGGAAATGCTAAGTGTCTTTAGCCACTGAGTAGTTACTTAGAGGAACACAGAGAAAAGGGGGGGCATAAAAAAATGGCTAATAGTTAAGGAAAGAGCATCTACATACTTACCCAGTATGGGGATAAAGTAACAAAATGAAATTTTTCAGTGAGAAGGCAAGGACTAATTTATTTATCTCCAAAGTAATCATCCTGGAGGAGTAGGGTCTGTATATTTGCCGCCAATGTTGCTGCCTTTACTCAAAACAGAACTTATCTGTAGGAATCACTTTAGAACCACTTTACAAGTTATACAAGAAAGTCAACCTCATAGTCACATCTTACATCTTTATCAAAATACAGGGTGGTCACCAAGTCTGGAAACACAGACAAATGTATAATAAATAGCTGTTACTGAATTGCAATACATGGCAAAATAACGATGTCTCCAGACTTTATGGTCACCTGGTAGCATTAGCCGCATTACTTATCAAGCCTAATGATGTTTGCCTATCTCCAAAAACCAGATTCATTCTCAAAGTACCAGAGTTTGTCACCGCTGGAGAACTTTAAAAGACTGTGCTACGTGCTCTAAAAATACTTGTTAACAAAGAGTCTCAAAAGCATCTTGGCTATCATTAGAATGTGTGTCCAGTAGGAAACAATATTTATCCTAGTACTTTTTTTTTTAAATGAGTCATTATTTTGTAGTTGCAGTACATGAGGAAGGAAAGTTCAGTTATCTGTAGACGCTGAAGAGTTGGGTAAAATACAAGATGGAGGGACTAATAGTTTGGCCGGTACTGGGGGACCTCACCCACCAAAACCACCAGCGTCTTCCACTGGGGTGCTGGGAAGCATTCACGAGTACACACTGTTAAGAATTAACAGTATGGAGAATTCTCTGGTGGTCCAGTGGCTAGGACTCCATGCTTTCACTGCCCAGGGTGCGAGTTCAATCCCTGGTCAGGAAACTAAGATTCCTCAAGCCACGCAGGGTGGCCAAAAAAAATTTAAAAAGAATTAACAGTATATGAAATTCATACTCTTTCTCTCTTGTTATTACACTATAATTTTCAACAGTGTAACAAGATTTTTCATGTCTTTCTAATCTAAACTTGGAACAAGAGCTTTATCACCACGAACAGAAAATAGATTTGAGAGCTGCGTATCACTAACAGGCTGAGTGTTTTGGTGTATGACATAAGTGAATATTCAGTGATGCTGTGGGCAGGGCATGGTCATGATGAGCTTTCAGAGGGAAGTCTAGAAAAGCCAGTCAGCAGTGCTGTCTATTTTTATGATGCTGGAAGTTCTGCAGTTGGTAGAGCTCATTGGCATCATGTACCAGGCAGGACGTGAGGATTTTATTCAGACGGTTAGGAGTTCCAGCCCCAGAGAAAGCCAAAACCAAAAGCCTGATGGAGTTGGTTAGGATAAAGCATCTTAACCTGAAGAAAAAGTTGAAGACTTTCTGCTTCGGAAATTGCCGTACTATTTGAGATATTATGGCAGGTTGAAAAAAAAAAAAAAAAAAAAAGAGCCCTCCAGAAACCACACAGGCAGTTCCTGGGGTGAATACCCTATAGCTGCCCAGTTGTAAATCCCCCAAAGAGAAAGTTCACTGAGGTTTAAAAACAGGGGGCAGATCACTTCAGGAGATCCAGGTTTGCAGAAAGATCACGTCAAAAATCATAAAGGTACCTATTTCACATGGTCCAGGTGGGTAAGAATTGTACTCGTCTCCACCTGAATCATGTGAGCTTCATGGCTAAGTTATGAAAAGAAAATGGGGAATAAAAAAAGAAAAAGGCGAAATCTCCAGTTACAGGTCTGTCTTGATTCCAGCTACCACAGTTTCACACAAAGACCCCCTTTCATTCGAAGTTATGTTGTCCTCAGGGGTAGGACTCTTAAACATGGTACCTAGTGTCAACCCCTGATGAAACCTCAGTTGGTAAGGTCATTCACATTCTAAAAGGGAAACTACTCCTCACACCATGGAATGTTAGTATTCCACAATAGTTTGCAGTTGAGTAAATGCTGAAAAGGACCTTCTGACCATTTATGTTTGGGGCATCAAAACACTGTAGCATTGCTTCCTAAAAATAATAGAAAGAAAGTACTTTGAACCACATGAAGCATATCTGGCTGTCTCTCAAGAATAAAAGTCAGTAACTGAGAATTAACAACTGAAATTGAAAAACAAAGCAAAAAATAAAAATAGATCAAAAACTCTATCTATAAGTGTTAATAGGTCAGAATTCTTGCAGGATTGAATTTCACCCAGGTTTATATCAAAGCTTTAGAAACTAGTGGAAACAATATTTAGATGGAAATCATAACACCAGTAATGGTTCTTTTGGTATAAATGGCACCACAGTTAATACCTTTGGCACAGTTAATATCGGGGGCTGAGGCGGACTAAACCAAACACAACTCCGAAAGATTATAGCCTACTCACCAATCGCCCACCTAGGATGAATAAAAACAATCCTACTATATAACTCAACCCTGACTTTACTACATTTACTAATCTATATCACAGTAACTCCCACCACATTCACGTTATTCACCCAAAACTCAACCACCACTACACTATCACTATCCCAAACATGAAATATGATGCCCGTTATCACAACCCTCACCATACTCACCTTACTCTCCATGGGAGGACTCACCCCACTTACAGGCTTCATACCCAAATGAATAATTATTCCAGAACTAACAAAAAACGACATTCTTGTTATACCAACATTCATAGCCATCACAGCACTACTCAACCTACATTTCTACATACGCCTCGCCTACTCCACAGCATTAACTCTATTTGCCTCTACAAACAACATAAAAATAAAATGACAATTTCTCTCCACGAAACGAATTGTCCCAAGATACCTACAGCAATCGTATTATTCACAATACTCCAAATTTCTACTAAACCAAGCCATAAACAAATCTTCAACTGAAAAGCTCTGTCTACTCATTTATAATCTGTTACCTGGAAAAAAAGCAGAAGGTCTCTCTGGCCACCTAATCACCATATCAATGACACATGCCACAAGAGAGAAGCACTAGTTTATTTGATTGATCATGGTAGATAAACTCCAAATAACAGAGAAATTAACAAATGCTTGACATTTGCTCAACATCCATTATTCTGACACTGCTTTCAGAATTTCAAAGCCTGGGAGTATGCTTAATCAACATTCATATTCCCTCGTGAGCTACAGGCACCATATTGCACCCCGCCTTCATACTGATGAAAACTGCATATTGGCCATTTCCAAAATGTTCTGGGACTCCACACAGGGCCCCTTTTCTCTCTTGTTCCTGCTCTGCAGTTTTCTTTTAAACACTTCCAAGACAAAAGCATCTGCCAGTTTTTCTCTCTGGGGATGTATGCAAAATGAACTTAACAGTTTTAAGGCAGGAGTAACCCTCACATCTAAATTCATTCATAGGACAGAAAAGGGCCTAAGAGGCCTCTCCAGGGACAAAACCCTGCTGAAATTCTCCCCACACACAACAGTGGGAGCTTTATAAAATCTAAGTCCAGACAATTTCCAATTCAAATGCCCAACATAGCATGACCTTTGTCAGATCTCTGAGCCCAAGATGCACCCATGATTTTTTATTCTAACCAGCACAGACATTAGACAGGGCACTACTGCTAAGCAGGAGGTTCAATATTTGCATGCTCCTCTATTGTGAAAATGTAACAGTGACAGCACTGTGTCAAATTCTTTTCCCTCTAGAACTTTAACTCCATAGGAGAGGCATGGCTGACAGATGACTCCCCAACATCTGTGTTATGTACACTCCACAGCTGAGGAGCCCCAGATCACTGTCAGAACATCGCAGAGATGACCTGTGCCTTTCTTATGCCTTCTTCTTATCCCTGCCCCCCAACAAAATATATATACATTCATATATATATATATATATATATACACAATACAAGTAGTGCAAGTTTTAACAAAATGTAAAAATGGCAAGTCAGATGAACATAATTTATAGTCATTGAACTGTTCATGTAGCAGCTTAATATATATTGTATAGATGTCCTATACCAAATAATTTATCAGACGTGACACAGTGCACATCATATTGTTTTATTTAGTACACTTACTAAAATTTCATGGATCAAGCATCACTTCTGAAAGCACAGAGAAAGCACTAGAAAGCATTTATTCATCTCCCGTGATTTATTTTGATTACCCTTGCAGCTACATGATAAAGTGGAACTCACAAAATTACAAGGTTAAGGTTTACATAGCCATTGCTTCATCTACTAAAATATAACAAATGGCTTCATGTCTGATGTATTTTACTTTCATTTAGTGTTAAGTAGTACACTAGGCTAAACACTTAGCTGCCTACTGAATATTTTAATATTTTTAAATAGGACTTAAACACCCTGACCGGGAAAGTGGGGGGGCTTAAGAAACAATTGTAGAAAGAAGAGCAAGTTCTTTGTATGGTGCTAGATAGAACAATACTGGCCACAAAAGAAGAAACACGCTTCTAACTTTTCTTCTCAAAGGGATCATAAAAATAAGCACTGGCCTGCACTAGAAAGTTCACAAGAATTCACTAAATGCATTAAGGACCACGATACCATGCTAGGCACCAATGGGAGGAGTTGCAAGATAAAAATCATAGCAAAACACAGGGCTCCTATCCTTAAGGGATTCACTATCAGTGAAATAGAAAGTGAAAGACAGGAATGTATACTTTCCAATGGTCAAAGGAAAACAAGTAAAAGTAACTACAGTGGTCAAAGAAAAATCTTAACCAATATTCAAATATTCAAGTGACCAAAAAGAAGCGGGGCGGGGAGGGATAGAGAAAGAGAGAATTAGACGATGGCACTTAAAACTCCTTTTCATCAATTTTCCTTTAAAATGTTTTATCTGGAGGCAGATCTCCCAGACAAGGAAGATGAGATGAAAAGGGTGATAAAAGATCAGAAGTGGGAGATGAGAGCCCAAAGTCGAAAAGGTCAATATAACTTTTCAAGAAAAACAAGAAAGTTTGTTGGCCTCATCATTTTTGAGAAAACCATTAAAAACTTTATCAGATCAACTGCCTTGGGAAAGAATACTAAGGGGGAAAAAAAAACAACTTTCAATTTCCAATGAACTATTTTGTTTAAAATGATGCAATAAAAGTGAGATGAAGATAAGACAAGGAAAAGATCTTTCTTAGGAACTAAATTTCGTTTCCATTTATGAGTGATAGTTGTCCCAAGATACCTACAAAATAATAACCTTCCCACAGGTATCACTCTCACGTACCCAAAGAGACTCCATATGTTTCAAGGTGCAGACACTGCAGTACAGAAGCAAGGCTTAAGCTTCTCAAAAACTTTGCTTCACCATCGTATGACAGGAAAGCTGACAGTCAATGAGATACTTCAGGTGGAGCAAGAAAATCATGAAGCCATATTATATTGTACTGCAAGTTAGGCAGCAGAGTGACTTTAGATGAATAACAGGTGACTGAAGTGTCTATCATACTGCACCCTCAGAAAGGAACGATAAAGACTATGAAGTCAAATAGAGTTCAATACAAAAACAGTAAAGTTCCAATCTCCCCAAAGAAAAGAACTAAAAATAGGAAAATAATCTTGCGCAGTTTAATACATAAAGATAATGGCACCTGAAAAATCCTTGTAAAGAACAATTTAACCCTTGCAGCTTCATGTCACAACAAAATCACTTTACCCATATTGAAGGGGTCATGGAAAGATGAGCACCAGTATTAACAGACAGCCTTAAACGCTGGGGTTTCTGGGGGGTTGCGCCTCAAAAATATTCAACAACAGTTAATTGAGAGCATTGAAGAAAAGAATGAGTTTGTTGCAGACTCCTGCTGGGACCCCTATCATCACCATCAGTCTGGCATTTTATTTCTAAACAAGAAATACATTTTACCTTTCTGAGATTATTTTCTGGTTACAAGCCAACCATTATGAACCTTTCAGTGAATCGCTGAATAGGGCACTTAAAGGGATAAACAATTATAAAAATAACTGTCACAAGTGCATACGTTTTATTTTATTTAGTGATGTAATAAGCTTAGGGGCATATATCAGGTCCAAAATGGTCTTGGTCATTAAGTTAAGCAATAAATCATAGGTCTTGCCAACAACGACAGCAAACAGATGCTAACAAGGAAATGTATTATTGAATATTGCCACGTGTTATAAAAATGTAAGTGTGTTTAAGACATGTCTTAAATTTTTATAATAATATGCATTTAATACATTACTATTTGACACATGAAGGAATCAGATTTATAGGTCCCATTCTGTAGCTTCTTCTTCTGTGAACATGAGAGCATATTCTGGATTTTTTTTTTTTTTTTTGAAACAAGAGGGGAAACCTTTAAAGTGCATGCTTGCAACAATATCTAATTGGTTGTCTTGCTGTTTTGTAGTAAATAATGTCAACACTGAAACTCATTAAAAAGAAGAAATCTATGTACTTTGCCAGGACAGAAAAACTGAACATTTTTAAATCACAATTTTTAAAGAAGCCTTATAGTCTAAGGAAGTATAAGAGCACTTTTTAATCAAGTTGCCAACCAATTTTTTTCACATTCATTTTGAGCACGATCCCAGACAAAAATATACTAACTTGATTAACAAGTTCAACAAAAATGTGGAAGCCAACTAGCTAAGAAAAATCCTACTTTATATCTTCATGCAAAAATCCTAAGAATCAAACAGTATCTCAAAACACAAACTCATTTAAAATTGAGTCTCTCTTCAAAATATGTCAAGCTGTAATATTCCCTTAATATTCTTTTCAGATCAGTAGGCTTACATATCTTAGCAGCAGGTTCAACCCTCCTAGTGAAAGGACTTGGGAGGGAAGGAAGGAATTAGGGCCCAAGGAACTTATGTAAAACCTCTTTAAAAAAAAAAAAAAAAGAGCTTTTTTAACATCAACGAGATGCCAACACTGCTAAAAGCATTTTTCATTTGCACACTATTTTGTTTGAGTGTCCTTTTCAATCAACTCTCCTAACTGCCAGTATGGTCTTCCCCCTTTCTTGTGTAGACAAGAGTCCATGCCTTAGAACACTTGAAGAAGCAGTGCTTGGAATATGGAAACTAAATTTTCTTCATTAAATCTACTGAAGCAGATATTAAAAATGCATTTAATATACTGGCGATGGTCCGTGGGCACTGCTGACTGTGACAGGCCAGTTACTGATGATGTGCCATCAGATGGCCTTCTCAGCAGGCGCCTGGGTCTCAGGCTGCTGAAGGACAGCAATATCTTCCCTCGTGTGTAAGCTCTATTCATCTCCCAAGTATTTACTAAATCACAGGCCTCTGCACACATAGCCCACGTTTCAGCGTATGCTAACAAATGATAGATGGCCTCATCAATTCGTTATGTCCTGAAAGCATGGTTTCCTGCCATTCCAATCACCAAACCTCAGTGCTCCAGAGCTGATCAGTCCTGGGGAATATATTTTGCAGGCTCGATTAAAAGAGTAGAAGTTCTTTGCATTAGAGTCTCTGACACTCTCCCCCAACTGTTTGTTGTTTCAACCAATTATTTGGGCAGAATAATCGTGAAGTATTCAGACAATATAACGCTGGCAGGTTTTTTCCTGATGCTTGCTAAGGTGCAGTTTCATCTAGGACATAACCGTTGAGCTACTCACTAGTAAAATTTATGTTTTAAAACATTTTTTCCTTCTATGCACAGCAGGCAAAACCTTAAAAATAGTTTATATCATATTATAATGTAAATGCATTAGCAGATGCATTTCAAAGAAACTTTCAAGGGAATAACCTGTCTCTAAATCATCTAAACCTTTTAAGACAATAATTCATGAGAGTTCTCTTAATTATAATCTAGATAAAGGTACAAAGTACTTAAAAATTCTTCTGACAGTTCCAAAGTTAGATGACAAAAGTTCAACTTGTCAAAGAAATAAACCCTCTTAAAAGAAGATGTATTTTCAGTTCCAAGGTTATATATGTCAGTTGTCTTTTCTATAAGCCATAAGAACATTTTTATTTTTAGCTAAGGCTTATCTACAGAACGGAAAATAATAGCACACTCATGCCTTTCACTCAGAAACAGTAAACTTTATAAAAACAGACAAACTTACCACAGCTAAACAGATAGCTGAGCTTTGAGGAAATGAAACGGCATTAAAAAGCTAAACAACTTGCTATAAATAAGCTCCTGGAAATGCTAAAAATTAAAAGCAAGAAACTGCCAGACTCCCATTTAGCCAGTAGCTACATAGGCTCTGAAGTACCCACAATCAGCATAAGTTCTGCCACGTTGCCCTGCCGTTCACCTCAACCTTGACCTCAAGATTAAGCTCACTTTTATTGTGCACAAAGGTCACCTGTAGTAGGTCAAAATTCAAAGTCCCTTGTCAGAAAAGGTTGATATATTCCAACCTTTCCGTCTCCATGCATCAAATTTTTCATGGTAAAGTCATATTCAGCAGACAGTATATTCAGCCATTTATTGTTTCACTGTAAAATACAGCACAGAATACAACTGTTCAAAAAGCTATCACATGAATAAAATACTTTTCATGAAAATGTACCAAACCTAGTCTCCTTACACGCCTTTAACATGAAAACGAACTGAATCTTGATTTTACAGTTCACAAGAGTTATACGGCAAATAACTGTCCTCAAAATACAATCTATAGTACAGTTATGACTTTTACTTCCATAATCTTTGGCTACAGGCAACTATTTTTCAGAGTGCTGCTCAAAGTTTTTAAGTATAATTTTTTTAAAGCATGAAGATCTCTAACCAGTTTTAGTACTTTTATTCCAATCTGGCCTAAGCCGCTTAAGTGAAGTAGGTCTAAAGCTGAAAGCCTCTCTGGCCTAGAACTCAGAGGAAGATATGCTCTATAATAACATAGAAAAGGAAGGGCAAAAATTACTGTATTGTCCAACTCATTATTATTGCAACTATATGATCAGCAGAACTGCACAAATAAGATAAATTAAGCAAATTCTTTGCAGGCAGCATTCTAGAATACACTGTAATTAAAAATAAGCTAAGCCCTAAGGAACAATAAATCTATTTTCTTTTTAAAAGATTCTGCAATTTCTTTGTGTTTACCATAAGGTCTTTTTCATAATCAGTATTAGCACCATGAATAGATTTTAAGATTGTTTAAAAACACTAGTTCTTTAAATTAACTTTTTAAAAATTTTATTTATTTATTTATTTTTATTTTTGGCTTCACTGGGTCTTCATAGCTGCGTGCGGGCTTTCTCTAGTTGGGGCGAGCAGTGGCTACTCTTCATTGCAGTGCGCAAGCTTCTCCTTGCGGTGGCTTCTCTTGTTGCAAAGCACGGGCTCTAGGAGCGCGGGCTTCAGTAGTTGTGGCACAGGGGCTTAGTTGCTCCTCGGCATGTGGGATGTTCCCGGACCAGGGATCAAACCCGTGTCCCCTGCATTGGCAGGTGGATTCTTAACCACTGGACCACCAGGGAAGTCCCCAAATTTATTAATCTTTATATTAAACACTAAAATCAATGTTCACACTCGTGTGATGATCTGTGGTATCCAACAAACTCTCCATGCCCTGGAAGACTGACTTGAACTTATATAACTACTGGACTCAAACTACTTCCTGGTGCAGAACCCTCACTCCAAAACTGGTATTCACCCAAATATCTTTCATAAATTCATAACCACCTTGTTATCAAGGTGAGGCAAGAATATAAAAGAGCTTCCAGAATATGCGGGGGCGGGGGAGTTGCATTTGAGAAAAATAATTAGACAAGAACATACTTTAGAATTCTCAGGTTTTAACATTCCCACTAATTCTGTCTTAGGCAGCGATCATGTTACATAACCATTTTCTATCCTGGGGTGGGGAGTGGGGGGAATCAATCTAAACCTTGATATGCCCATTTGTCATCAACATAAAAGCACATCATGGTTGCCAGTATCATCTAAAGACTATATTTTCACCATAATTTGCTAAAAGCAGGTTTCCTATTACCCAGGGGGTTAAAGAAAAACACTTTGGAAAGCTAGAAAATAAAGAGGCTCGTTTAGGTAAAATCTTTTCAGTTCTAACACTGAGTCTATTATAAGCATAGATACCATCGCAACAAGCATCCTCAAATCAACAACGGTAACAATAACAGCAGCAGCAAAATTAATTTGACACAGTATCAGGAACTACGCTAATCATTTTCTATGTACTATCTTATGTCAAGTTCATAACAATCCCATTTTATAAACAAAGGACACTAAGGCACCAAGAGGTCACCTGGCAAGTAAGTCATGAAGCCAGAATTCATATGTCTATTTCCAGAACCAAGTTCTTTAAACCAATATAAAAAACTACCTCTACAACAAAAAACTGAATGACCTCCTGGAGTTCACAGTAATAGGGTTTTGCTTCCTATCGATTTATACAATAATTAACCATAAGCAGAGAGAGCTAAATAAACCACCCAAGGTCAATCACAAGCCATGGCAACTCTGCCAAACTCAATACCACTTGGCCAGCCCACCAGTGTGGGCCCATCCCCACAGAGAATTCCACTTGACATTCTAAAATTCACATATGCTTGGCTAATATTGTTAATTTTATTGTCCACTTCTGTTTTAGCTGTATGTTGCCATATTATTTTATTACTGATACTTTGGACGTAGAAAAGAAATACTCACATCTGAACATGTGACAATTAAGTCTTTACAAAATTGTACTAAATCACATGGTAATCAATTGGCTATCTCCCAATCTTTTTTCATTACAATTGCAGAGGTACTTTATTTTCTTTTTTATATTGGAGTAACTGCCAAGGGAAGATGTAACAACTAAGCTTGAAGTTTCTCTTAAAATAATTTCTGACATGATAAACCCTCAGGTATACCACTGGAGCATTTCTAAATTCCTAAAGTGTGAATAATCACTAAATTTAGCCAATGAATCTACTCTGCAAGGGATTAATTTTCCTAAATGAGACATGTATATAGCTTTTGTTTTGTAACTAAGCAGCATTTTCCTCAGGTCAGTTCAATCAAATGTCCATTATGATATGTTTCATAACACCGACAACATGCTAGGTACTGAATGGAATTCTAGTTCCCACAATAACCATAGTGGGGGAAAAGATATGTATCTTCTCTTTGGCCAAAAAAAAAAAAGCCAGGGGTGGGGGGGAAGAAAGCCCAACTCACAAAAATATTTTAATTTCTAAGAATAAATGAGGTACAGATATATGTGTTATGAGCCCTTTCTAGGAAAAAAGCTATGCTGATGGTATACAATGGCTCAGGGGCTTAAGAAATGCCTTTGGTGGCAGTGGGGAGGGACAGGGGAGCCGAGGTTTATAGCATGGGCCAATTTCTGTGGTGTAAACACTCCCACTGTGGCTGATTTTAAGCTACTGATGTGAGGTCACAGTGTGTAGAGTGGAGAAAAGATGCTTCCGATCAGCTCTCACAAGCTGGAAAGAGCCAGCTCCAGCTCCCATGGGCTGTAGGCCAAATTCAGCCCACAGACTTGTTCTGTTTGGCCAGGAAAATGTTGGCCCACACACTGTTTTTCAAAATTCAAACAAATTGACAACAGTTAAAATTCAGGATATTTTTTTTCTGAAAAAGTCAGATCTAGAGCTGCTTTCTAGAGAATAGAAGACCTGGCAGCCCTGGGCCCACATTCCAGCACGGCAACAGATGGCTGGTGTAAGGTTGCAGCTGCCCTGCCCATGCACACAACTGTCCTTTCACTTTGCCATGATCCCAACCAGGCCAGCTCCATTCCTTCACTCCTTGCTGATACCAACCTGGCCCCTAGACTCCTAGGGCATTTGGTGATCTCTAATTAAAGAGCTTGAAGGGAGAGTTTTGCCTTCAAATGTGTAACTTTGGTCAAATCCTCCCTCAGTTTATGCCCCTCTAACACTAACCATTTGACCAGATGATCTCTAGTTGCTATCTTAGTCCAACACTCTCCAAATCATTGAATTTGAAATCATGAGAGAGGTATGCAGGTCCCTCTGGAGAAGCTTTCGTGATCAGCATATGAACAGCTCCAAACATGCCCACCAAAGTGCAAATAAAAATTTTAAACGTTATGAACTGGAGGTTAAATGTATTTTTACCTTAACATATATTTTAGCTGGCCTCAGGAAATAAGAATTTAGATAATGTTAACTTTGTCAGTTAACAAATGATGTTTGTGAGCTATCTGTTACATCTAGGCTATAGGGGTCTGTGGGGTTTTTAATGCTATACAACCAAGAGTCTCTTATATCCCCAGTCCATTTACTATTTTAGCTAAATGGGGCTTGAAGCGCGAGTTAATTTCAAGTTCTATTAGCTTTCCCTACCAGTATTATCAGCAAAAACAAATAGCAGTGTAATATACCTTAAGCAAAAGATGATATCAGCTTGGAAGAGTTGTAGACAGAAACAAAAAATTGAAAAAAATGAATTGCCAGTCTAATTTCATGTGTGATTGTAGTAAGATGCATTTAAATGATGCTTTGCTTTCCCACATCCCATCTACAAAGGAGGCCACCTACAAAGAGCCTTATTCCCCCACAGGTCTTGGACACCATCTCACAAGTTATGGAATCTAAGGTGTGGCATAGGCATTAGTGACAAACTACGAGGTAGTTTCACCCTGCATTTCTACTCATCCTAAAGTTGAAGTTGGGTACCCACAGCATTCTTGGATGAAACATACCCAGTTCTGACTATTTAAGAGTGATCACAAATATCCATGACAAATGCTAATTCATAAACTTGCTGAGGGTAAATCTGAATCTTCCATACCCCTAGGCTGATGTGGGGAGCAGCAAGTCAATTAGCTGAGAAATGAGTTTAACTTTGGTTAAAAAGTGCATCAAACTTTGTAGACCTTTGCCATCCTATATAGTGCTAGCTGCATATTTGAGGATTTTCAACAGCCATAAGCGATAACCCTTGTAAACATCAAGGGTCTGCTATGCCTCCTATCTCCTAAAACAGGATAAATACAAGATCAGAGTTTATATCTCATCCTTTCTAGGGCCTAAAGCAAAGGACAGGTCTAACAATAACCAAAAGATTAAAAATAAATATGTGAGTTATGTTAGAGAGGGTGAAAATGCACCATCTATTTTAAGTCTCAGTCTTGTATATGACTACTGCTCCCAGGACACCTCAGAAAAAGCCTGAGCTTCACACAGAATTGCTCCAATTCACGTGAGTCAGCATTCAGTCAAGGAAAAGACCCAGGGCTTACGTATTTTACTGAACAACAGTATCAAGAGACATGAATCCACCTTACTTTTTCCTCTAC
Organism: Neophocaena asiaeorientalis asiaeorientalis; assembly: GCF_003031525.2. Lineage (NCBI taxonomy): Eukaryota > Metazoa > Chordata > Mammalia > Artiodactyla > Phocoenidae > Neophocaena > Neophocaena asiaeorientalis. The sequence continues at coordinate 6,894,647 of NW_020175821.1, forward strand.
TTGCATTGCTTTGTTTCAAAATATTTATTCCCATAGTGTTAAAGTTATTTCTCTAAGTTTAACAGGTTTCAAACATTTTTAGCAGCTGAATCTCAATATTTAAAACACAGAAAAGAAATAAGCCCTGAGATATTTTAACATTTTACTTTGGATGGAAAATTGCAGAGCTCTCGGTTTCCTCAATGAGACTGTAGGTTTTATCAGGTCACAGTTGGAACACCACACTAGGCTAAAAAATGAAAACAAAAAAACTTATTTGCTGTCTTGAAGGAACGGAAAAGATCACCTCTCAGTCAAGAGGAGGCACTTGAAAAAGCTGACATTGTCAACTGTATCACTGTTCTTTGGCAGAAGGAAGCTTTGGTTTATAAGGAAGAATTACTAACTCTTACATACATTATCAAGATGCCCCCTGAAGGGTTGGGACGGAGAGAAGAAAGAAAAGTAGAGGCAGGTGTTAGTTCCCCAAAGTGGCCCAGGAAAGGGCTGGATTCATGACCAGCCATGTACCATTATTAATCCATCATGCACAGACTGCTCCATGCTGGTTTCAAACCTATGGACTGAATCATCCTGGATCCAGCTGTCTGTTTGCTCCCCTAAGAAATGGAGACTTGTCATTCAGTAAGAAGTTGTAACCAAGCACATTTCCTGAGTTCATCACATACCAGCTTACCACAGAAGCAATTTGAAAGCAGAATGTCTAAAACAAACACCTGAAGACACTTCCCACCAAGAAAAAGACAACTGAAAATAAAAGGAAGGAAAACTTATTCTTTACCCATCTTCTGTATGATTTTCATTCCAGTATATGACTTTTAAGGTCACTTTTCATACCTACTCTGAAAAAGGACTTTTATATTGCTTGATTGCTTTTTTTAAGGAAAACTGAACCTATATGGCAAAATTGCACAAAATGTGTAATAAAAACATAATGGTAAATTCAGTCAACATTTGTTAAAAGTCAAATTATAAAATATTATCACCCTATACATCTATTGAACATTTTTCTCCTAGGGAAATATATAATTCCTCTTTATTATACCAGCAAACATTCTGGGATGGGTTATTACTTAGTTGACTAAAGTTTAATGCCTGAATATAGACTTAAAAATGAAGTCAATAATCTAATAACATAAAAGTCTCCCCCTCAAACTAATAAGAAATATTGTCAGCGTTTAGGTTCTTCTCAGGATAACACTATCTGAGGTTTTCTTCCTTTGCAGGAATTCAAGCTCATCTCACTTTTACAACTATGCAAATGCCAAGGGGCACAAACATCTGATAAAAGCTAAGCGCTTCTTTCAGAAAGTGAAGATGCCATATACTTAACAAAATAACCTTCCAGGAGAGTCTTTAAAGCTAGGCTACAATGCAGCAACAAAATAAAAACCTGAAATCTCACAGAGTAAAAAAGCATATTTTAAAAGATGACTAAAGGAAATATATGAAATAATCATATTCTTAGGCCAATTTTTAGACCGATTTCTTTTCCAGTTTGCACTCATGATCAATACAGAAGTACTCCTAGGTGTATTTCCTAAGTATATGAGTATTATTTTTGAAGGGCATATAAATTAATTATATTTCTTTGGCAAAAATACCAAAAGAATTTCCAGTTCAATAATAGTCTGACTTTTTCTCCCTTTATGAGCTATTCTCACTCATGATTCTGGAACTCAGGTCCACCATAACATTAGTATGGAAAATTGACCAGCAACTGAGTACCAACCTTCAATTCAATTGAGAGAACAAGGCCAACGGAAGTAACCTTCCAATTTTAGTAAACCACGCCCTACAGTATTAATTATATGGGCAATGTGCTACTATTATTCTAAAAAATCAGTGACTCTAGGTTTAAAAGTCTGGGTTTTTTTAAATGGCATCATATATTGCTATGAAAGATTTAAGGCAAGTTTCTGATATCTGGGCCATATTCAACTAATGATCAAAATCTGTGTATTCACAGCCATACAATCAACTGAGCCATATCAAAGCAAATTTGTGTCTTCTATGTTTCAAAGGTTACTACTCAGACATTTCTTCTACTGTAGGCCATTTACTAAATTCTAATAATAACAGTAATCGTATTTACCATCCATTAAATACTTACCAGGACCTCTACACCGTACTAAGTGTTTTACATGCCTTATTTCACCTAAGCCTCACAACAGCCTTAAGGAACTGAAGAGCAAGGGGCAATACAGCAAGAGGAAGAATCTGGAGTCAGACTCTGCCTGGGTTTGAATCCTGTTTCTCCTACTTACTGGCTGTGGAGCTTCATCCCTCCTTTTACAGATGAGGCAACTATGACTCAGATAAAAAGAAGCAGAGCCAAGTCATTTCCCAAGAACAAATGGTTAAGGAAGCAGAAACAATGAAATACAAGATTTCCTATGGGAAATGGGGACAGGTTAAAATGGATCTGGAGGGGGGCGGGGGGGGGTTTCAAAAAAGGACAACTATAACCAATGGTAGTACCAAATGAAGCTAGGCCACCTTAAATGCAAAAGCTAAGGAAAATTGTTGTGCTTGTCCCAAGCAGGTCCCTTCGCTACTCCACTCCTAGCCAGACTAGATCCCTAGGTCCACTGTCAAGAACTACTAAGTTCAATACTGGCAAATACACAGCAGAGCCAGCCTTAACTCCAGTTCTCAGAGTCAGGTGAAGACCTCAAGAAAACGAGCTGAGTGTATATCAGTTTAAGCACAGGGAGCCCAGCCAAATGAGTTTTCAACTACTTCTTTTGAGATTTCTCTACGAACACCCTCATAATAGTGAATGGTTGCCTATATTGTAAATGTTGCATACCAAGATTAAAAAAAATGCTTAGAAATGTGGAAGGCACCATTAGAAAAACCTATGCAAGGATTCCTAAGAGAAAAAAATACAGGAACAAAGTAAAGACACTTATTTGCTTAGAGATTTATGTTATCAAGAGTTTGACTTATGACTCATTAATACAGGCATAAATAGCAACCAAACTAATGCACAGCAAAGGAACTTGGAAAAATTAAATTGTGCCAAAGGGTTATTTACCAACAAAAGAATTTCCAACAAAGTTATATCTCCTCTAAGAATCCGTTTTGACTAACCATATGTGAACTAACTGTACAACAAATCCTTTGGTTTCTAACATTCTATGATTCTAATAATTTATAGCTATTAGATGTGTCTTAAACTCTTTCCTCGGACTACAAGTTGTTCAAAATTAATTACTACATTATCCTTTCTGTTTTCTAAAAATTATCCAAATAGTGCCACAAACATAGTGAGGACACAGTGAGTTATTACAGACCAAATGCTGTAAGAGGTGAATAAACTGCAAGGACCAGTGAAAATCATGGGGTGACTGTAGGGTGGAATGTTTCACATAAAATGGTGGTAGAGGATGATACTAGGTGACAGGGTACTCCAGTGAGAGTAATAGAAAATCACCGATAAGGGTTTCCCTGGTGGCGCAGTGGTTAAGAATCCGCCTGCCAATGGACACGGGTTCGAGCCCTGGTCCGGGAAGATCCCACATGCTGCAGAGCAACTAAGCCTGTGAGCCACAACTACTGAGCCTGCGCTCTAGGGCCCGCGAGCCACAACTACTGAAGCCCGCATGCCTAGGGCCCAGGCTCCGCAACAAGAGAAGCCACTGCAATAAGAAGCCCGCACACCACAACAAAGAGTAGCCCCCGCTCACCACAACTAGAGAAAAGCCCGCACGCAGTAACAAAGACCCAATGCAGCAAAAAGTAAATAAATAAATTTATTAAAAACTAAAAAAGAAAATCACTGATAGGCAAATACCCACAGTAACTATTTCATGCAAGAACCATTGATGGATGCTAAAATCAGAGCGAAAAAGTGTGAGGTGAGAAACTGGATATTTGCAGAGTCTCAAAGGAAATCCCCACAAGGCAATTATTGGAAAGCGAACTTTACAGTGGAGAAACTTGGCAGACACCACCCCTTAACCAAGTGAATAACGTTAACCTCAGCAGTAATAAGACATACAAAATCAGATCCCCCTTGATATGATGCCCTGAGAAAGGCACAACATCACTTCTGGGGTATTTATGCCAAAAATGTTTACCCTCCTCTGATCATGAGAAAACATTAAGCACAAACTTAGGGACATTCAACAAAATAACTGACCCCTTCAAAAATGTCAAGTTCATAAAAGACAAAAAAATATTAAGGAATAGTCATAGCCTGGAGGAGACCAAAAAGAAGACATGACAACTAATCTAATGTGTGATCCTGAAATAGAAAAGAGACAGTAAACAAACAAACAAACAAAAAAGAACAATAACAAACAAAAAAAACTAGCAAAGTTCAAAACACGTCTGTAAATTATTTGGCTATATTGCATTAAAATTAATTTCCTGATTTTGACAATTGTATGTTGGTTATGTAAGATGTTAACATTAGGGGAACCTGAGTGAAGGATATATGGTTAACATTTCTGCAACTTTTCTGTAAGTTAAAAATTTCAAAATAACATATATATATATATTTATACATCTTTAATATTTATATATATAAATAAAGAATGATATATAATCAGATATATATGTAGTGTTTGGGCAGGAAAATACAGTGTAAAATATGGCCTGATAAGTAGCAGCTGAATGGGCTGGGGGCTTCTACCTGAATAAGGAAGTCCAGGAATAAGTTGGGAGATGCAAATCAATGACTATATCCTCAGCAAGTACTTAGATACAGTATTCCTACGTTTTGGGGGTCAAAGGGCCCATTTAATGTAAAACTGCAAAAGAGAATAGAATAGAATAAGGGTGAGTTTAGGAGTTGTAAAATATTAGACATCACAAAATTCTACTCCTTCATTTTAAGTGGGAGGATTGTGAGACCAGAGTGGTTAGGGTGATGGCCCAAGTTCAATGTAGCGACTTGGAAAAACAAAAATTTGTAATTTCAGTGAAAACAAATAGGCCATGGAGAAATGAGGCTAGCAAGTAGAAACCACAGTGTAAAATAAAAGTTAAGCTTGGGAAAAATGAAGCTATATATTCACCTTTGAGCATATACTAAAATAAACTGCAGCTAGAAAGATTATGGAATTAAAAATAAGACAGAAAGCCATCAAGCACCTAGGAGAAAATTTAGGGGGAAGATTTATTTTTCATATCATAGGACATGAAAGGACAAAAAAAGCATAAGTTTAAAGTTAAGAATATAAAAAAATAACAATATTTAAAAGCACAACAACTGGGAAAATATCTGCAACAAAAATATGACATGTAAAGCATCAACATCCTTAAGATATGCAGATCAATAAACAATAACAAATCAATAAACAGAAAGAGCAAACACTCCGATAGAAAATTAGGCAAAGGACACCAGGCAAGTAATTCAAGAGGAAGAAAATTAAATGGTTAATAAACAATGTGGAAAATATGCAATGCATTATAGTCAAAAAATGTAAATTATGAGATGTCATTCTTGATCCATCATATTAAAGACTAAATGATGACTCTCTTCAACACTGACAAAAGTTGCAAAAACGAATACTGCCACGTGCTGTTGGTAATTGGATTAATACAATCTTTTTGATAGTAATTTGTCAATACACTTCAAAATCCTTCAAAACATAAATATCCTTTGGTTTGAAATAGCTACTTGTTGTTAAAGTGTGGTCAATGGACCCCTGGAGTCCCTGAGACTCTCTCAGAAGTCTACAAGGTCAAAACTATTTTTATAGAAACAGTAAGACATGATTTGCCTTTTCCTGGCACAACTGTCCTAGGAGTCACACACTTGCAGGAAGAAAGAAAACCAGTTTCACGTAAGAATATCTTAAGATTCACTTATTAATTTTATTAAATCTCAACCCCGATACACATTCTTCTAACATTCTGTATAACAAACTAAGTAAATGCAAAGCACGTCTACTGCATATCGAAGTATTATGACTGTCTCAAGGGAAAGCACTTGTATGATTGTTTGAGAGCTGAACTAGATGCCTTTTCCATGAAACACCATTTTTACTTGGATGAATGATGAACAAAGTATGATTATTCAGATTTGGATATCTGGCAGACATTTTCTCAAAAATAAACAACATGAGCCTGTCACTTCAAGGGAAACAACTGATAGTATTTGTTGCCAACGAAAAAATTTGAGCTTTCAAGGGAAAATCAAATATTGGAAAACTCTGTATCCATCACCGTAAATGTGACAGCTTCACATCTTACAGACTTTTCTGATGAGATCAGTGGGGATACTAACAAATGTGATTTTTTTGATGCTGTATAATAAAAGGTGACAACATTTAGAAGACTTGCATAACTCACAACCAACATTTTGCAAATGAACAATGCATGATGATAGAAATCATGCATGGGTAAAAGATCCACTCAAAGTTCAAGACTGGCCAAAAAGTTCTATAATACGGTTTCACATTCCACATTGCAATACAAAAATATACCCAATATACAAAAATACCCACAGTTATCTGAAAAGCCTATTAAATTACTCTTCCCTTTTCCAACTACATATTTGTCTGAGGCCAGAATTTCTTCATGTTCTTTAATCAAAACAGCATATCACAACAGGTTGATTGCAGAAGCAGATATGTCTTCCTTCTATTAAGGCAGATATTAAAGAGATTTGCAAAAGTGCAAAACAAGGCCATTTTTCTCACTAGCTTTTTGAAATCATGGTTATTAACCTTTAAAATTGGTTAAATTTAACAGGTTTATTATTGTTATTTTAAAATAAATAAGCAATTTTTAAAATTTCTGTTTTAATTTATATTTTAATAAACATCAACAGACATAACCCATATAAACAAAAGTTTTCTGGGGTCCTCAATACTTTTTTAGAGTGTAAGGAGATTGGACACCAAAAAGTTTGAAACCTGCTGATACGGTCATTCCCAATTTCTAAGATTCTAAAGTAAGAAAATAAGCAAACTTGGCATAATATATGTACAGAAATAGAAAATTAGAAAAATAAAACTCTTGATGTCAAGCAATATGGAAATGGATGGTACATCTAGAATGTGATATTATTAGTATTTGAAACAAATTATAAGGAATTTTTAAAGATGAGTAATGCTCACTATATATTAAGTGAGAAAAGCAAGACCTATAAACTACATTAGCAGAGAAAGTACCTCACTGAATAAAAAAGACTAGAAATATTTTTAAAATATGTTAACAGAAATTTTTGGAGCTATAGGATTATGAATAATTTTTATTTTCTTTACTGAGCATGTACTACTTTCAAAATCAGGAAAATAAAAAATTTTAGCAACTTTTAAAAGCATTTCAGTACTTTGATTATTTTTAGAATTCAATTTAGGTGAACATCACACAAAAAAATAATTGCTTGTTATTATTATTAATATTAAAACTAATTAAGGCAGCTTAGTATAGAACTCTGACCTGAAAGTCATGAAACCTGTATTCTAAACACTGTTTAGCCATTCAATAACTCTAGGCTTTTTGACAAGTCACTTAACCTCTTTGAGCCACCAGAAATTATCTCTGAGGTCCTTACTTCACCAATTCTCTGGCAAAATGAACTATCAAATCTAAAGGTTGTTCAAGTCCTTTGCAAGAAACATCTAAAGTAAAACAGTGCTATGATGCAAACTGTGAGGCCAACTCCCAAATCACACTCTTTATGGAATTCCTACCGACGCTGCTAAATGGCTCTTTAATTCCTTCTGCAGATTGGTAGTGCAGCCTCTCTCAATAAAGTTTCTGGTAAATGAAGAGTTAGTTATACCCTGAATGGTATTTGGGAGAAGCAAAAAATATTTGGCCATATTATGCATAAGAGAAAAAAGGGCATACGAGAATAAGCAAGACAGCATGGTGCCCCAAACGAATGGAGTCTTTCTTACGTATACTTAATGAGTCCTTAATAACAGTAAAAGGAGGTTACCTCTAACGTAGAGGACAAGGTATTTGCTATGGAAAAGAATGAAAGAAAAAAAAATGAGGGAGAGAGAAAGAGAAGAGGGAAAGGAAAAGAAAGAGAAGCAAAAATACAACACTAATATAAGTACGTAACAAGAGCAGAATTAGCTAAATGTGTGCTGTATCTTAAAATTGCCCAGAAAAATCTACCTATCCCCTTAGCTGACCAGCCTTCACCCTTCACTGTTCATTGGCAGAGTTGGCAAAGAGTTAATGACAGAAAATTAAATTCCAATTTGTCAATGTTGTTCCTTGTTAGCAAGTCTGAAAAAAATCTTAGACTATAAAGGTTTAAATTAAATCTGGATAATATTAAAAAGAGATCCCTTCATTTTACAGATTAGGAAAACTGAGTCCTTCAAAAACAACTGAGATTATAAAAGACCTTCAATTTGTACTTTACTAATACCAATTATCCAATAATCTCTTTCCTCAAGAAAACACTTCCATGATGATGTCAAAGACAAGGAAGCTAATGGTGCTCAGTGCCACAAAGTAAAATGGTATAAGTTTGGATTTGGTTTTGAAATAGAAGAAAGGTAAACGAACATTCTATACTTTTAACATGGCACAAATACAATAACCTGGTTGTTCTGGACTGGTTCTTTGGGTAATGCCAGGGCCTCAGGTTGCACATCTTTAAAATGAGGCAATCTATAGCATATAGTTGCTAAAGTCCCTTCTTAGAAAGTTGGAGAATACTAAAAATCACTAAAAAAAAAAAAAAAAAGACATGCTTGGGGAGGAGGGAAGTATGAAATACACCTGGTATGGCTGTTCAAATGACCAATCTTGACCCAACAGTGGAATCCATAGGGTACCAGTCTCTGACTGGCTTGAGAACACTTGCGGTCACTTCATTACAGTAGAGAGCCTTAGTAAACTATAAGAGGTCCCTTTAGGCCTGTACTCCCTTGTTTGTTTCCAGAGGCCAACTGAAAAGGGTCCTCCATTTCCACCTTTTGAATCTACAATTCATATTTCCACTCTGAGAGGGCCCTGCTACCCATCATTCATTCCTAGTATCTGTCAACCCCTAGACATTTATGCAGCACCTACTTATATGCACCCATCACCTAGCAAAAACCAAGTTTTCAATAAACATTTGTTGACTTGAAGGGATTCGTCCATTAAGACTCTCCTGAGAAAAGCAGGTCAAAGAAGAAACCTTTTTCACCATTCCTGCTCTCCTAACACCTGACACTCATGTTCCTCCCCAGTCATGTGTGACACGTGGTTTCTAAGCACTGGCTGGGCTGCCAGGCACAGCTACTGCAAGCAAAGGTCTCTTTGAGGGGGGGAGATGGGCACTTACCTGGGGAACCTCTGCTTCAGCTTCCTCAGGCTCTGCCTGGTAGGCGGCACAGACACTAGGCACTGGGCTATCTCGTCGTATTGGGCTTTAGTCAGTATCATGTTGGGCCAGGGACTGGGAGGTGGCAGTGAAAAGGAAAAAAACACCCTGGGCTTGAGCAGCCTTCGTGTCGGGAGACGAGGGGTGGGCACAATGCGGCACAGCGTTGTGTTCCCGACTTTCTGGGCTTGCCCCTACCCTCCCTCCTGCACCCCTGGCTGCACAAGCCTGGGCTTCAGCCTGCAGCTCCGCGGCGGGAGGCGGGCTGTAGACCGACTGCCCTTCCTTGGCTTTCTGAGCAGCCGCAGAGGGCCCGGCCGAAGGCAACCTGCCGCCATGTTACTTAAGGGCAAGCCAACCAGGAAGTAACGGCCACAGGCAGAGGTGCCGCCTAAATCCTACTGGTAGGTCCCTGGGCAGGACCCACCTGGGATTAACGTGGAATGCTCTTGGCGGTCATGCCTTTCCTGTTGCCAGAAGCCAGGAAGTCCTGGCGCATCGACAAGGCAGCAGGGCCCACGGGTAACCGTGATCAGTAAGCCTGAGCCCGAGAAAACCACTGCCAGGGCGCGCGATTTGAATACGCTTCCAATCGCGCCCGTTTTACTGCAGCTCCAATCGGAGACTGGCCTACAAAGAAATACGCCTTCTCTCGGTTCAAGGCTCCCTGCGCCCTGCGAGCGTCAGCGGAGGAGCTGTAAAACCCAAAACCCACTAGAATCGCTGTAGACGTACAGCTTGGCTTGTGTTGAGGGAAGTCTGACAATTTCTGCAGCTGGCAAGGAACACAGTTTTGGCCCTGTTGGGAAACAGGCTAGAAAACAAAACCCACATCATCAAACAGCGCGCAGTCAACAATATCACTCTCACTCCTCACGGGTGCTCAAGAACTGAAATCATTACTTATTCATCTGTGAATCCCCAGCTCTCAAAAAATAGTAGGCATTCAATAAATGTTTGGAGAAATAAGTCAGTGAACGAATTTATCTGTTTTGTGTATGTGTTGTGAATGGATCTCAGCTATCCCAAGGCCATTGATTAGGACATCAGTGCCTCCTTTAATCCTTTTAAAAAATCTATTTGGTTCTTAAAAGGCCATGTGTCATGTTTCTTTACAAATTTTAACATTTTAAGCAAATGAAAGAAAAAGTGTTTAGATTTTAAATAACGTGTAAATGGTTAATTTTTTTTTTTTAAATGTGGAATAAGGCCTGGGTTAGAAGTTTAGCTTAGATATGCCTCCTTGGATAAATTTCTTAATCCGTCTAAACCTCAGTTCCTTTGTCTGTAAAATTGATTTTTAATTCATGGGGTTATTCGTAAGATTAAATAGGATAGTACAAGGAATGGATTCCTTAGCTTAGCTTCCAGCAGATAGTCTGTGGAAGATAAAGAGCCTGTATAAGACTACTTGATAGTGATAGGTCAGGACATTTACCAGGTGTTGTTTGCTCCCTACACGTTGACTTTTATTTGATCTGTATAATTTTCTAAGAGGTGGGTACTATTGCCATCCTCCTCGTCCTCCTTTTTGTGCAGGGTGAATAAACTGAGGCATGAAAAGGTTAAGCAACTCTTCAGCGGTCATGAGAACAAGTAAGCAGCAGGAGTAAAGTTTAAACTCCTGAAATTTGGTTCCAGGGTCTGTGCTCTTGCCAACTCTCAGTAATGCTTAATTACTACACACAAAAAAGTCACACTCTCTTAGGCCAAAGGTTAAGAATTTTTTTTTGAAAGGAAACAATCTATATTTCAAAGAATCTTTTAGTCCATGTTTTAAAAAAGCTTCACCACTTTATTTTCCCAGGCGTCTCCAAGTCCAGTATCAACATGAATCCTGAATTCAGCAACCATAGATTCTTTTGAATATTTACATCAGAATGTTTTCTTCCCATATGCTTTGCATCTAGCTCTGGTTGTGTGACATTAGTACATAACTATTTATTTATGGCAGCATGGCCTGGAGTTGCCACCTGGCTAGTTTGTTGCTGACCCTGCCATGACTCTTACATGAAAGCTAGCTGACGATAAGCAGACACCACTTGATTCCCCATTCCTTTCTCCTTCCCGACTTCACTCTTCTCAATTCACAGCCAACAGATTTTTATAGAAAACATCAGTTCAAGGATGTCTGCACTGGTTATTTTTTATAGTAACTCTTTTCTCTGGCTTTTGTCCTGCATTCACCCTCACAACCCTAAAGGAAAAGGCCAGGTTTGTTTTTCTGTTTTTATTTTTAACATGCCGGCAGTTTACAATTTTGACCCAAATCCAGTAGGTTGTTTAGAGTTAGCGCCAGGGGAAAAGCACAGTGATGTTGCTGTTTTCATTGGCAGTGACGATTGTGTTATTAGGCACAAAATAGAAGCAAAGCAGAAATGTGGTGGTGGTATTGCTGTTTAGGTGTTTCTTATTTCCCTTGAATGTGAAATGCTTGGTGTAAGCCAATTATTTCTTTGAGGCATGCTTTCTCCCTCTCTCACTCCATCTCTTGAACCCCACTATGTGCCCCTCATCCGCTCTTACTCCTTCTAGAGCTGTCTCTCCGTGCCTGGAGTTCCCCCACTGTTTCTCAGTTGGTCTGTCGGTAATACCGACCATTTTCTACTAAGTGAGGTAGGGTCGTGAAATGAAAACAATACCAAAGGAAAAACCCAAAGAACTGGCTACCTGTTTAAAATCAGCCATAAATTGTGTAGCCTTGAGCAAGTGACAGCCTCTCTGATCCTGAATGTCCTCAGTGTAACCCAAGGAGTGGAACTTTATTGTTCTGATAGGGAGAAAGAATCTATAAATACGAAAAAAGTGTAGGAAATCTTAGCAAGAAAATATGTCAAAATGGGGACTAGTGCAGCTCCCTGGAAGATGGTCCAGAATGAATAGCTTGACCAGATATCTTTCTGCCAATTCAGGACCACGTGAATAATGAACGATTTTAAAGGAGTGTGGGGGTTTGCCAGGGAGGCAACAGAAGGTCATTTCAAGAAGAGTGCTAAACACAATGGACTAAAAATAAGAACGAGCCAAGTCACGCGCATGGGAAAGTTATTCCGGCTAGAGCAGAGAGTTCTAGGCAGAGTGCAAAGGAGTTGAAGATGCTTCACCTTGGAAAGAGTCAGTCACATTTGTAAACAGTCTGTTGTTGAACGTGCCAAATCCAATGCATGTTTTTAAAAGTAAATACTGACATATTATCTTTATTATATTTAAAAATCTGATTCTATTCATGGAATCTTGTTAAAATCATCTCATTGATTATTTTAAAGAAAAATAATTGAAGTTTACTAACTAAATAAAGAAGGGACTTAATATTATTTAAGCACCTACTATGCTCAAACACTGTCTCATTAGCCCCTGATTTATAGATTAGGAAACTGAGGGTCAAAGAGAGTAAAGGACTTGCCTGATGGGTCCAGTTAAATTGCAAAACCATGGTTTGGACCCAAGCTAGTCCAAATATAAAACCTCATTTTCTCCATCATATTGTACTGTAATTCATAAAGGAAAACCTCTTTGGTTGAATTATCCTCAACTAATCATTTATGCTTTGAAATAGGTAGCTTTCTTTGGCCACAACGAATGCCTGTTGAAGAGGCCTTCGATTCTGACATTTAGCCAAAACACACTTTTAAAAGATCGTTCGGCCTCTTTCACCAGAAGAGACTGCATATGTTTTTCTTTGCCCTATGAACTACCACCTAAAGTGATGCGTCTTTTGAAACAAGTTTACGTCTCCATACTTTCCACCTACGAGTGACAAGTCATTTTACCCTAGTCCCCAAATAATACAGGCGCTTAGTAAAAGAAAAAGATCAGAATAATTCAGTTATTGAGGGTCACAGCAATCACTCAACTTCATGAATGGAGGAAAACCAAAGGAAACACACAGAAAGACATTCTACACCATGATAGTGGAGCAGTTAACACTGAATAGTCCTGAGACCAAAAATCAAATGTTGGTTGCTTCATGCAAATCAGTGGTGAATGAACTCCTAGTCTGTCGAACGAAGCAGCCCAATTCCAGAGGGAGGTTACATGTTGAAGGAGTTATTCACCAACGACCTGTTACAAACAAAAGCTGTGTCCCACGTGCAAATAATTCAGAATGGCCCCTCTGCAAGTCTTACTTATTCGATAACTCTAAGAACCAATGTTGTGGGGATACTTAGCAAGGGCAGGCACCATGCCAAGTACCTTACATACATCTATCTCCCCTTCATTCTCAGATCCAGCTTCAAGAGGTAAGTGCTATCCTTAAATCCATTTTCCAGGTGAGAAGCCTTAGGCGTATACAGGTGGTTTCTATGTATATCATCAATTGTTTTACAACATTCTAGAATAGTGTTTCTCAAACTATCTGTGTTAAGGGCCCAGTTTTCCCCCAATTTGTCATAGACAAATACTTCTGTAAAATAAGGTAAAAAACTGAGTTGCTTAAAAAATGAAATTTAAAAAGACAAAATCATGCAAGCCCCCAATTTGTTATTATGAGACGCAACAGACATACAATTACTCTGTCACATCGATATTAAGAAGTTCTGAATGTTTACTCTCAATTTCTGTATTTACCATATCAAGACATGGAAGAAAAAGTTTGAGAATCAGTACTGGTCTGCTGATCACATTGTGAATAGAACTGTGCTGGTACCTTAGGAAGTCAAGATTGTAAGCCAGGTATGTGCAAAGTCTAGGACATCATACTTTCATGTACTCTTAGAAGAGAAGTATAACCTGTTCCTTTAGACGTCTAAGTATCAATCATCATTACTGTTACCATTATTCTATTGTATTTAGTTCTTCTAAGTGATGCATGTTTATTGAGATCAGCAGTGAAAATCCTTCCAGGCTATTTCATATGCACCCTATAAAGTTAACACCATGTGTTTTTATAGCATAAAACCTAATTTCTTCCTTACATTATAAACCCATCCATCAGAGCTCATATACCTCTTCTGTTCAGAATCATACACAGAACACTATTGGCACACGAAAAAGGGTATTAATTGACATTTACACATTTCCTATTATCACATTTGACAAGGATAAGAAACAAAAGTAGTGTTTTCCGGGATAATTTCTCTTGGGTGTTTGTTTGTTATAGCAAAAGGAAACATGAACGTGTTTGCTGAAGAAAGACTGAAGCTTCTTAAATTTTCTCCTCAGGCTCATCAGGGACTTGTGGATAATTTGCAGGCAATTTGTATCCCCTTTTCCTGCAGGACTAAACCTCAGATGTAATTTCTGCAGTTGTCAATCACTCTTCTTGTCCCCTAGACCATTCTATAAGAATACATCGTGTTCTGAGGGTTTTCTCACATTTATAAATTCAGGAATTGAAAGGAACTATGCTGGTGGAGTAGAAGGTTTCTACTGGAGAGAAAAAGGAATGAGAGGCAAGGAATCAATCCGTCCTTAATAGGCACTTCTTTCAGCATAAGCTAGAGTTAGAAGCACATGTCAGATGGAGATTAGCTCTAAGTCTCTTCATTTAAAAAATTACTCTCTTTTGCCATCTCACTGGGTTAGACTTTGAAAAGAGCAGGCAAGATGCCAGTCAGGATTTATAACCCCCTCTCTCTCTCTCCATGATTGATAGAAGCAGAGTTAAGGGAAGGAGTTCCTTCTGAGATAAGTATAGAGATTATTATAATAATAATAGGATCCTTTATTTTGAGAAAATGAAAGCATATTACATAGTTATGCAGTGTATCAGCATCACAGAATCTATAACTAGCATTATTATACCCACTTGGCATATGAAGAAACTGAGATGGCTTAGAACTTCAACCAGCTTTGTCAGATTTAACTTTTACATGTGAGGCTATAAAAGTACATCTTTCATATACTCCTTGTAACCAACAACACAAGATCAGATCCTATAAATTATCCATAGTCCCTTCACTTGGAAGCCACCACTACCATGGTTACATGGAAGTAACCATGTTGGCATTATTCCTTCCAGTCATTTTTCTACAAAGTTTGTTCTTTTCATAGATAAAAGTAAACTATGTATACAGTTTGAGTCCCATTGTTCCCTTGACATTACACCATGAGCCAAAGATTTTCTTATCAACACCTGACAATTTTGACCCTAGGTTTTTTGTTTTTGTTTTTTTATTGTTGGCTGTGTTGGGTCTTCATTGCTGCATGCGGGCTTTCTCTAGTTGTAGCGAGTGGGGGCTACTCTTGGTTGTGGTGTACAGGTTTCTCATTGCGATGAAAAATGGCTTCTCTTGTGGAGCACGGGCTCTAGGCATGCAGGCTTCAGTACTTGTGGCACATGGGCTTCAGTAGTTGTGGCTCACAGGCTCTAGACTGCAGGCCCAGTAGTTGTGACACATGGGCTTAGTAGTTGTGGTTTGCGGGCTCTAGAGCACAGGCTCAGTAGTTGTGGCACGTGGGCTTCAGTAGTTGTGGTGTGCAGGCTCAGTAGTTGTGGCTCACGGGCTTCAGTAGTAGTGGTGCGTGGGCTCAGTAGTTGTGGCTCATGGGCTCTAGAGCGCAGGCTCAGTAGTTGTGGTGCGTGGGCTTTAGTAGTTGTGGCATGCGGGCTCTAGAGCACAGGCTCAGTAGTTGGGGCACACGGGCTTAGTTGCTCCACAGCATGTGGGATCTTCCTGGACTAGGGCTCAAACCCGTGTCCCCTGCATTGGCAGGTGGATTCTCAACCACTGCCCCCCCAGGGAAGCCCTGTCAACCCTAGTTTTACAGTAATAGTGGAGCAGTAGGTTGCGGAAGTTAGGAGATGAATCTTCACCAAAGGCAAGTCCTTGAAGGCGGTCCTTGGCATAGCCAGCACAAGGCTGGGCCATCCTCCAGTTCCAGCAAATGGGCTGCAATTCAGACAATGTGGGATGGTGTAATGGACCATCCTCTGGATGGACCCTCTGGAACAAGGTAGACATTTCTGTGACTGATGAACAGCTTTCCTAGGCATTCCATTCACAGAGTTATGATTGTAATCATGTCAGTGAACCTCCTACCACGTGGACATTCTGTCAGTCAACATGTAGACACAGGAGCCAGCATGTATTTTTATTATGATGGCTACTAGTCATATCTGAACATTCAGATTCATTACAGCCCTTGATGCAGGGAACAAATGTTTTGTGTGGCCCAGAGGACACTGGATGCCAATCCTCATTCCGGGACAACTTGGGTTTCCACTTCACTTTCCAACAACACTAAAATGTTTAAAAGTTGGTACAGGGATGAGAAGGGACTTAAGGTAATGGTGTGAGCAGGGAGTAACAGAGATGTCTTGAGGAACAGTTAAGCTCTACAGACACACACACACACACACACACACACACACACAAATCTAGTTTTACAAAACAACATGAACTATTCGTAAAGTTAAAACTTTTAAAAACATAATACAAATGCTTTTAAAATACAAAGACAATGTAACTCATTTATGTCAGTTCCTCTTAGTAAAACGTGGACATCCACAAACGTCATTCATTCATTCATCAGATATTTACTGAGTGCTACCACGTGCCAGGCACTATTCTAGGCCATGTGTATAAACAACATACAGGATTGACCAAGTCCTTACCTTGGAAGTTTATGTTCTTCAATAAACTAGATTTTCTTTATCATAAGAGTATTTCATGTTCCAGTTTAAAGGAGGCTAAAGAAGCATAACTAAATACAACACCTGACCATAAACTTAATCCTGTACTGGAGGGAAAAAGTACAATAAAGAACATTATTGGATGACCTCACAAAATAGGAATACAAACAGTAGATTACATTTTTAAAAATATATATGTTACCCCAAATAATCCAGAAAGAAATAAATCAAGAACAATGACAGAGTAAATGATAAATCAAATGGAGTAAAATATCAACTGCAGGTGAATCTAGATAAAGGGTATGCGGTCATTTTTTGCACTCTTTTTATTTTGTAATGTTTTGGCAAATTTGAAAGTATTTTCAAATAAAAAAATTTCAAAACCTATTCCACTATGTAAAATGAATGAAAACACAATGTCCTTAAATCGTGTGGCAAGCTCCTTTCAGTCATATATGATTTGTAGACATTTGATTGATGTGCTGATTTTCTTGGGACTTCAAAGATGGGATTGTACATTTTGCCTGACCCACAGGATAACTGAGGCATAACTTTCAAAATCTCTCCATCTGCCGCCTCACAACATGGACCATAGATGCTTTCTGTCTCTTCCCAGAACCTAATGATTTCCTTTTATATCTATAAGAAATATATCATAAATATATAATTATCCCACTCACTGTGTAATTGTAATCCACATTCTCTGGGCTAATAAATACCCTAAAGAACACAGTTATATGACAGAAACAGGAAATTCCACCAAACAGTCCCTACAGAAATATTCCTATCTTTCCTCCTTCCTTCCCTTTCTCCTTCTCAGGGGTCAGACAGCTCTCCCAGCCTCCTCTCTCTCTCCACTATTTCTCTCACAGGTGTTTATTTCAAAAAATCTCTTGCATGTCAAATCCTGTCTGGTATTTGCTTCTCAGAGAACCTAGACTAATATGGCCCCCTATCTTCAGAAGCATACATATAGAACTAGAGGTTACACCCTAGTCACCTTATTGCGTTTGGGTGTTTCCCAAGTCTCCATCAGCAATACATTAGACTTCCCAAGAAGGCAGTCTAATCTAATATTTATGAAACTAGACGACTTTGAAGTCAAAAGGACTCAAGTGGAAGAATTAGTTGGATGATCTTAATATTTAATGGAATCAGCTTTCTATCTCAGTGATATACATATTAGTAAAAGACAGAATTCTATTTTTTATGAACTCGCCTTTTATACCATGCAGATTTTCTTCATTGCTAAAGACAGATGTCAGGGAATTCCCTGGTGGTCCAATGGTTAGCACTCGATGCTTTCACTGCCATGGGCTGGGGTTCAGTCCCTGGTCGGGGAACTCAGATCCTGCAAGCCGGGCAACCAAAAAAAAAAAAAACAAAGACAGATGGCAAAGTTCCTAGATGTAAACTTCCTCAGGTGCTGTCAAAATTCCTATTTGTTTTACTGTATCTTGGAGTTCTTCATTTCCACAAATGACTAATCTCATTTTGGTTGTTCCTTGAAAACGAATGCTTATTTCAGTCTTGCCCAGTGTATAATAACATCTCTTGTCTGAACCCGAGGGTCCAGAACCATGTATCAACTTGTGTACCACACATGCCCCTCCTGGAAACATAGAGGTATCTCAAACACAATTTTTAAAAATTTAAACTTATTTTTATGCCCCTCTTCATGTGCTTCCTTTCTTGGAAAATGGCACTACCACACATCCTTTCCTTCATAGTCAATCACCGTGTCCTACCTGCCACCCTGAGAACTATGTTACTGCCACTATTCAGGCCCTTTTTTTCCTTGTGCTATTAGTCCTCTAATGAAATCTCTGCCATAGTCTGTCTCTACGCCAGTCTTTTGCACTGAAAACAGGTGATTTTTCTAAAAATACAAACATAAGTCTCCTTGAGATGCTCTTGCTTACTTTGCAGGTTTCATTTCTTCCTTCTATTTCCTGATAAACCCTACATACATACGAGTTGCTAGGTCTCAACTATTAATCACCTACTACATGCTAAGCATCAGAAAGAGTCATTTTCAGCCCTAGGGGAGAGGTACTATCATTTCAAATCAGAAAAATTAGAGAAGATAAGTAACCTGTTCAATATCATAAAACTGACAAGGGACAGAGACAGGTCACTTTGACTCCAAGGTTACCCTTTTTTAAAAAAATTGAGACATTATATACATACAATAAAGAGTACAGATCTGAGTGTACAGTTTCATAAGTTTTGACAAATATATAAACCCAATCAAGACATAGACCTCTTTCATCACCTCCCAAATTTCCCTCTAGTTAAAAAAAATGACCTATAATTTTCATATAGTGAAAACACATATTTTAAATACCCAATTCTTGAAGGCCATTGTTTGTACCCTTTATCTGCCTTGCCCCAAACCTGCCTTGTTCTTTTATGCTGTTTTACAAGGGAACACACATTTCCCTCTGTTGAGATGCCCATACTCCTGATAACATCTACTCATTTTCCAAGTTTCAGTTTTAATATTATTCCCTTTCCTATGCCTTTCTCATACCCAAACCTGTACCAATAGTTAACTTTTCTCTAATATCTCCTAGTAATTGTTTACTCATCTATCACTCCCACTGCAGTCTAGTGACTCAAGTATGTCTATACTTTTTTTATATTCCTTGCTTAGCATCTAGTTTCTTGACAGTCACATAGTGTTCAAGACATATTCGTTGAATAAACAAGTTCATGATGCTAAAGGCATAGTGCCTTGTAAGTCTCGTACAAAGATTTTATGCCAAGGCAACAAAGATCTGTTAGAGGCTTTACACAAAGGGATGCCATGACTCTCTGTGTTTCAGGAAGATAACTGATAGCAATGTTAAGGGTATAAGACAGTAATGAAAGGAATGGTTGTAAAGAGTTAGTGGGAAACCATTGCAGAAGTCCAGAAAAGAGAGTATAAGGATGTTGGTTAAAGAAACAGAATGGGAAAGGAGAGCTCAGAGTTCAAAACACATTTCTCAGAAGTACTCTCCAGACCTCAATGGGGGTGGTAAAGGAGAAAGAAGGTTCGAGGATATTCCATGGTCTTTGGTTGAGAGAAAACAGATTGCTGTGCCAGTAACTAAGAAAAATTCCATAGGAAAAACAGAATAAGTGGGCAAATTGATTTTAAGACACCAAGATGTAATACAAATACATTGGAGATGAAATGGAAATATTGGGCAACATCTCAGAAGAGTAGTCAAGATTAGAGATGCAGCAGTTGTGCTGGATATTTTCCGTTTACCCCTCCAGATACACTTTTCAACCTTCTCTGTGCCCTAGAATCCTTACCTGTTTTGATTCCATCGCTGCACTTTGGCTTCCAATTGGGTTTAGGCAATAAGAAGTACCAGCAAAACATTAAAGGGCAGGAAAAGAATGAGTTTTGGATATTTAGTCCGTGGCTCTCTCCCTTTCAGGTCACCACAGGCTAGCTGCATCCCTCTTGCAAAGGACACAGCTCTTGCCTAGTGACTCTCTCCAGGCAGCTACTTGCTAGATTCCATTAAGGGCTTCCCTTGCTTATTGCTTCAGGCCTAGGGTTGATAAGGCCTGGGGTACTAACCATTCCTTGCTGGTTTCCCTTGGGCCTTCCCACACCCTGGTAAGTAGTCTTTATTGAAATCTCCTCAGTCACAGTATTTGGGAATGCCATCTGTTTCCTGCTGGGAACCTAATTGACACATATAGATGGTACCTGAAGTCCTGGGAGACAAAATCACCCAAGGAAAGAAGACAGAATAAGAAGAGTCCATGCAGGAAACAAACAAACAAACAAACAAATGCATTGAAATTTTTTACTCAAGACATTTGCAGAGAAATTCGCTCTAGAGGCAGCAAGCAGAACCAGAGCCAAATAAGAAAAGGGCTTCAAGAAGGAGTCAGTGATTTCAGTTACTGCAGGAAAATCTACTAGAATGAAGACTGAAGTAGACTCTTGGTGTTGACAGGTAGAATGCCATTGGTGACTTTTTAAAAGAGTAGTTTTGGTATAATAGTGGTGTCAGAGGCATGACTGCAGTACACTGAGGTGGAAATGGGAGTTGAGGAAGAGTAGATGTAAATGTAGACTATTGATTCAGGATTTTGGAGGGAGAGAAGAGAATCAAGGTAGGGTAGTGCTGTAATGGAGAAACAGTGTAGAAAAGGTTTTTTAAGGTGAGGGGAAAATGTGCTTGTCCAAAGACTAAAGAGAAAGAATCAGTGGGGAAAGTGAGATTGAAGATATAGGAAGGAGGGGAAAGAGAGCACAAGGAGGAGGAAAGATGAGAGGATAAGCTTTTCATGGAAGGGACCATCTTTCCCTCAAATGTTCAATGAAGGATGTAAAAATTAGGTGAGCCTCCATATTTTCCAGTAACACCCTGCACACATCACTAGCACATGACCACCACCATTATTTTGCAATTACCTGTTTACATTTTTGGTCTTCCTATATCAACTGCTACTCCAGGACAGGGTGTATACCTTATTCTTCTCTGTATCCTCAGTATCTTGTGTATAGGAGGTGATAATTTCTTTTTGAAAAGTTGAAGATATGACAATATCTTAGGTTTAAGGTGGAGTAGTTGAGTGATGTTCTAACAGACGGTTTTGTTTTCTCTGTGAAATAGGAGGTTAGATCTGGCTGCAGCTGGGGAACATAAAGAAAGATAAAAAACTTGAGGGAAGAAGTAGAGCCAGGATCTGAATGAATACACAATTTAAATTGAATTCAGTGTCTATGCTCTTCACCACTACCTTATGTTGCCTCTCCTTGAAGCAGCTTCAATGGCCTCAAAAGATCTAATTTCTGCAGAGTTTAAAACTGCTACAGTTGGGGATATTCTGATTTTTACTTAGCAAGTCGACTTTGGATTTAATTTGACTTCCCAAGTCTAGCCTACCAAGACGAAAATGAATTAAAAAACTGATGTGAGAATTCTGGTTGTGTTTATTTTCTTGACTCTGAACTTTTAATTTGATTAAGACGAAGTCTTCCTCAGGCTTATCAATTTGGGTGGATGGCTCCAATCTCATTCTAAACTTGAAAATCAGAGTAGGCCAGGGGCACATTCCGAAGGTCCTCTGCTCTGAAACCCTGCCCAGCAGCTTGTAGGCTTCTACCCAGAGCAATCCTCCCTGCTTGCAGCACTGTGCCCGTCCGTTTGTTTTTAGTCTCTGGGTAGCACATACTCTGTATGACAATGAGACAAATTTTCATATGGGTCCAATTGAATCAGTCTCTTTTCATGGTAGTGAAATCTTTTTCTTTCTTTTTTTTTAATATATATATTTTTTACATCTTTATTGGAGTATAATTGCTTTACAATGGTGTGTTAGTTTCTGCTTTACAACAAAGTGAATCAGTTATACATATACATATGTTCCCATATCTCTTCCCTCTTGCGTCTCCCTCATTTCTTTTTTTTGTTTTTGTTTTTGTTTTTTTTTAAACATCTTTATTGGGGTATAATTGCTTTACAATGGTGTGTTAGTTTCTGCTTTATAACAAAGTGAATCAGCTATACATATACATATGATCCCATATGTCTGCCCTCTTGCGTCTCCCTCCCTCCCACTCTCCCCATCCCACCCCTCCAGGCTGTCACAAGGCACCGAGCTAATATCCCTGTGCCTTGCAGCTGCTTCCTATGCCTACTTTCTGCAGGGTTTTTATCATAAATGGGTGTTGAATTTTGTCGAAAGCTTTCTCTGCATCTATTGAGATGATCATATGGTTTTTCTCCTTCAATTTGTTAATATGGTGTATCATGTTGATTGATTTGCGTATATTGAAGAATCTCTGCATTCCTGGAATAAATCCCACGTGACCATGGTGTATGATCCGTTTAATGTGCTGTTTGATTCTGTTTGCTAGTATTTTGTTGAGGATTTTTGCGTCTATGTTCATCAGTGATATTGCCCTGTAGTTTTCTTTCTTTGTGACATCCTTGTCTGGTTTTGGTATCAGGGTGATGGTGGCCTCATAGAATGAGTTTGGGAGTGTTCCTCCCTCTGCTATATTTTGGAAGAGTTTAAAGCAGCGCTCTTCATCCCCTCTCCTCGCACACCAGGAAACAAAGAGGTAAGAAAAAGTCTCTTGCCTCTTCGGCAGCTCCAGACTTTTCCCCGGACTCCCTCCCGGTTAGCCATGGCGCACTAACCCCCTGCAGGCTGTGTTTCATGCCACCAACCCCAGTCCTCTCCCGGCGCTCCGACCGAAGCCCGAGCCTCAGCTCCCAGCCCCGCCCGACCCGGCGGGTGGGCAGACAAGCGTCTCGGGCTGGTGAGTGCCGGTCGGCCCTGATCCTCTGTGCGGGAATCTCTCCGCTTTGCCCTCCGCACCCCTGTTGCTGTGCTCTCCTCTGCGGCGCCGAAGCTCCCCCCACCGCCATCCGCAGTCTCCGCCTGCGAAGGGGCTTCTAGTGTGTGGAAACGTTTCCTCCTTCACTGCTCTCTCCCACTAGTGCAGGTCTGGTCCCTATTCTTTTGTCTCTGTTTATTCTTTTTTCTTTTGCCCTACCCAGGTACGTGGGGGGTTTCTTGCCTTTTGTGAGGTCTGAGGTATTTTGCCAGCATTCAGGAGGTGTTCTGTAGGAGTTGTTCCACGTGTAGATGTATTTCTGGTGTATCTGTGAGGAGGAAGGTGATCTCCGCGTCTTACTCTTCCGCCATCTTTCCGGAAGCCCGGTAGTGAAATCTTATAAAATCGTTTTCTACATTGCCAGAGGGGAGTATGGAATTTTAACATGGTATATATGTGTGTGTGTGTGTGTGTGTGTGTGTGTGTGTGTGTGTGTGTGTGTGTGTGTATTTATAATGTAAGTGCAATTTATTTCTTAGCTGCTCCTAAAGAGGATTTGAGGGGACTAGTCTATCTTATTTGTCTCCATTTTTGTACGGGCATAAATTAGATCTTTTTTGCGGTACGCGTGCCTCTCACTGCTGTGGCCTCTCCCGTTGCGGAGCACAGGCTCCGGACGCGCAGGCTCAGCAGCCATGGCTCACGGGCCCAGCCGCTCCGCGGCATGTGGGATCTTCCCCGACCGGGTCACGAACCCGTGTCCCGTGCATCGGCAGACGGGCTCTCAACCACTGCGCCACCAGGGAAGCCCTAAGTTAGATCTTTTGAGGCCATCTAAGCTGCATCACAGAGAAGCAATGTAATACAGTGGTGAGGAGCATAGACACTGGATCCAGTTTAAACCGTGTGTTTATTCAGATCCTGGGTCTGCCATTAAAGGGTGGCCTGTGCTTGGGTACATTACTTAACTCCCCTGTGCTATAGTGTTTGGCTCCAACTGTAAACTGAGATAATGTTAGTATCTAACTCATAGATAATTATGAGGATTATAATTTAGATTATGGAAAGTACTTCAACTAGTAACTGGAGCATGGCTACATGCTGAAATTATTAAGTCCGTTAACTCTTACTATTTCTTTAAAATAAATTGCTACCAAATGGCCTACCAAAATATTACTAGATTATTCTATGACTCAGTGTACCCATTTAATAATATAGGTAACATATATAAGGTATATTGTCTGCTAGGTGCTGTGCTAAATGCTTTCTATATGTTATCACTGGAAAATGTAACAGAAGAAACGGAAGCTGAGAGAAGATTATTAAGTTGCCCAGCATCAAACAGTTGGTTAAATGAGATTTGAACCAGGGAGTTTGACTCCAAGTCTACAGACTTAACCACAAAAAGACATTGCTTTTTCTTCATACAGCTATTTTCATCATTGGGCAAAAATATTAGTCTGGATAGGACTAGGCTTAGTTAAAAGTTACAAACAAACCTAACGACATTCTTAGTAGAAACCACTAGGAAATAGTGACTGCTCTTCTCAGAACTGTTATTTTTTATCTTTCTGAAGAATGTTAGTATATTTTGTCAGTTTTATTTGATTTAGGATTCAGATGTTTGGAGAAATATTTCCCAGCCTTCACTTCAGAACACGCACTGCTCCTTGAACCTTTAAAAGACCCAGATGCAAACCTGATCTTTTTTTTCCCTATAAATGAAGAATTCCTACTGACTTAATGTGCATGAATTAATTTTTGAAAGTAGTATTTACAAGATGGTCATAAACACTTCCTCCAGGTGGAAAATTTCAACTCAAGAAGACACTAGATTTAGAAAACTTAAATAGCAATTAGTTTGCTCATACAAAGGGGGAGGAAAATCCTTGATGGTCTCATTTCTCCATGTCTCTAATGTACTTACTTTTACAAGAAATTCATCCTCTCATAAGCAATGTTACATGTCACAAATAATATCGTTTTGGATCTATTGCATATTATGAAGAAGTAGCTCTAGTAACTTTTTCTTCACACTCACTTCCGATAAAACAAAATATGTGAGTGTGTGTTTAACATGTTTAGCATTTGTAAATAATTTTCCAGGTTTCTAGCTAATACCGTATTCTAGAGAGTGGCAAAACATACATAACCATGTTAATTATTTGTAGTTTCTCATGTTAAGTTTGATTATAACTGGCTTTATAATCACCATCTTTACTCTTCTAAAAGTTTCCCGTCATGATATAAGAATTTTGGAATATAATATGGCTCACAAATTCAAAATCAGGTCTGTTCTGCTCCCTTCAGTACTGGGAATTTGGGCTGTTATATCTAAGACTACAGATGAGCTGGGAAACTAGGGGTGGGGAGTGTGGTGGTGGGGAAACACTGGAATGGAGGAAAGATGTGAACTTGGGATACAGACAGACCTGGGTTTGAGTTCTGGCCCTACCACTTATTACCTATCACTTTATGTAAGAAATCCTATCTTTAACCTCTTAGTCTGTCACTTCCCTCTGGATTAAACAGAGGCATCAATATTTACTTCTTACATTGTTGTGAGGAATAAATGCAAGAACGTATTCTAATGTGTTCGGCACCATTAATAGCACATAGTAGATTCCTAATAAATGTCAGTTCTGATCTCTTGGACAACACTACTTCCATGAATGTAACTATGGACAACTAACTCTGCGGGTCCAGTGTTCGAAGGGAAGAGAGAGGGAAGATATTCTTGCCATGTGCCTAAACACTCAAACCAGTTCAGAACATGGAGAAGAGAAGGGATTCGATTCTAATTTGAAGCAGTGTGATATAATGGTATGAGGGAAGGTTCTAAAATCAGGTAGAGTAAGTATGAATTTCATCTTTCTATTCAACTTGAAATCTGATTTTAAGACATTAATTTATAGGAACTTCAGCTCTCTCACCTGTGAAATGTGGATAATAACGCATACTCTTAGACTTAAGGTGAGAATTAAGTGAAATAAAGCTTCTTAACACAGTGCCTGGAAAATACATAAATCCTAATTTCTTACCCGAAGGAGCAGTAACATCCATTCCACCCAGACGGGGATGATTTCTACCCCATGGTTTATCTGCGTATACCTAGGACCCAGAGTGAAAGAGTAGGGTAGAGAAGCTTTGATGCCATCCTCTTTCTTGTTTACTGCACTCACTAAGTAGGCATTGCCTCTTTTCATTGACTGGCATTATGAATCTAATTTCAATCGGATCGTATTGGCGGGTTAGGGCAGATTAAGATCAGTGGTTTAATTTCTTTGGTTAAGATAGGCTATGGAACACTATGCTATTTCTCCAAAAAGAATAGCTACTAATTCATGGCTGTTTACTTTGCTCTAGGTTCTTCACCCAAAGATTAGCTAATCACCTTTGAAACCTTTCTAAGGAATTGGAGGCCTAAGGAGTTCAAGCCACGTGTTCCAGATTGTATAGTTTATAAACAGCAGAACCAGATCCCTCTGAGAGCTCCCTTTCCTGTCCCAGCTGACTCTCTACTTCCTCACCTGATCTTCGATTTCCCGCTCTGTCCACCCCAGCTGGACAAGGTCCCTCTTGACTATAAATGTTCATAGCCCTTTGTTTTCATCTTTCACATGGCTCATATACTTTTCTATTAGTTATTAAAGTTATTTGAGTTCATTTCCCTGAATCAATAATAAATTCCTGGAGAAGAGGGACAATATTACACACCACTGTATCAATCAGGAGTGTTTTTAGAGCTTTTAACAATATGGAAAGGTAATTATCGCACAAAACGAGAAGTCTAGATATATATGGCACTGGAGTGTAGCAGTTCAACAATTTCATAAAGGGCCCAACTCTATTTTCTCTCCACCATGTTTAGTGTAATAGACTTATATTTTCTCTCATGTCACGTCACAGTTGCAAGATGGCAGTCACAGATCCAGCCATCTGATTATTGTTCAAGGTAAGAAGAGGGGGGAAGGGCAGCACCACTGAGCTATCTACTCATGCCCATCTCTTATAAGACAAGAAAACCCTCCCAGGATCTCCATGATTAACTTCCTCCTATATCCCATTCCAGGACTGGGTCCCTTTGCAGGTCTTCAAGTGTACAAACACAACCATAACCCCACATTTCCCCAAATGCTGTGATTTATAACTGAAGAATTTAAAGACTCATTTAAAGCCTTAATGACAGTTACATGTGATAGCAAGTAGAGGGCCAGAAAGCTAAGGTCATACATGATACTGAGTATCTGTTGAGGATCCCTTCTAAGGAGTTGCACCTATTTCCATATACCAGTTTTATAGCACCTGAAGTTTAAACTCATGCCTCAGCAAAGTCACAAATTGCAAGATGGTGCAGATTTTGGGGGGATTTGCTTACAATTAGTCACACCCTCAAATGTTAAATCTCTGAATACCAAGGGTCTATTTTAACCTCTTTCGTGATGAACAAGGTGGATTGTGTGTGCTTCCTACTGAATTACTACCCCTTTACATTCTTGAGAGAAAGTCTTTGTTGATGGCTGACTTGTAGACCCACACTTATGTGCAGTTATAGTTCCCTCAGGTGCCAACAATAGGTAGAATAAAATTTAAAGATGTTTCAAGTGAATAGCGTTTCACCCTGAACGCTGGTACAAATTGTGAGTCAATTATTTATGAGTAGAGCCCAATTTGTTTAAACCTCATTGACCTATAATACAGTTATGACATGTGTCTTGACTTGATTCTTCCCTCTATTGATTTGGTCTGGAAAAGTAAAACAAGAGGTGAAATGGCCCCTCAGGGTAAGTTAAAATTGTAGGTTATGGCCATGTTAAATTGCTTTAGTATACTTTGTGTCCTTTAGAGTCAGAAAATGAAGCAATAAAGTAAGCTGATGTAAGTAATTCTTGTTTTTAAAAGGACCTTGAAGTGCTCTTAACAATATCATGGATTTGATAAGATCTGCTTCAGACTTCTTAATTTAAAATGAACATAAAGATGGTAAAGCTGAAGGAATGTTGAAATACTAGTGTTGTGTTAACAGCTTTGAAACTGAATTCATGGGAGGGGACCAATGGGAACTCTTCACTATTGTCTGCCATACTTGGGGGGAAAATGAAAGTAGCAGTCACTGCTAGGAATTTCCTGGGGGGCATATCCAGGTGTACAAAATATTTAGGAGGGTTTCAGATGTTTTTGCTCATTACTTAATGTGTTATCAAGTTCAGACAGTGTTTAAAACTCAGACAATTTTCAAGTTTTAAACGTTAATTTTTGTGACAGGCAAACCTATTAAATCTGAGTGTTCACAACTTTTTCCTCTCCCCTCCCCTTTTCCCTACTTGTCTGTGAATATTGTGGTAGAGAACTGGCAAAAGAGAGAAAAGGAGAGAGAGGATCAATAGTTGGAAAAAAGAATAGACTGCGTGGGGAGTAAAAGTGGAGAAAAAGGACAAGAGTCAACATGCGAACATGAGCTGGGTTTAGGGCAGAGTACTCTGACATTTAGAGAGAGGGAAGAGAGAGAGTTGAGATGTAGTTTATGCAGAAAGAAATAAAGCAAGCTAATTTCAAAATATGCTATTATGTATGATGAATAGTGTGCTTTGAGATAATTAGATATTTATTTAAATTTTTCTTTCAAGGTAAGAACAAGCTGATTTGGCTTTATGCTCTTTTCTATTATTACCCTTGAAGTTGTCATCTCTTGCTTTTTAAAGCACTTTTTTTCTTACATGCCAATAATAGCAGTTCTATTGATTGATTACCCTTGAAGGAAGTATACAACAAAGAGAAAGAGACTTGAGCTGGAGCTGGGTGAGATGGGATTAGAAGGTGAACAAGAAGACACGGAGCACACAAAAGCTGGACCAGAATTGAAAGCTTTTGAGATAAAGGAGCAGTTCTGGGGAGAAGTTGTCACTCCTAGGACTTCAGTTACTGCTTAAACACTGCTTCTTTGATTTCAGCTTATACTCCTGTATATTTAATTCCAGAACTCCATTTGTGCCACTAATAACCAGGAGGCTAGTTTGAGCCCTCTAGAGTTCTGGGTAACACGATATGCTAATTCAGACATTCTACACTCTGAAGATTATATGTCACCTATATAGCTTAAGAGCCTCTGTGTTAAGTATGTCTGAATTAAGGGTTGTGAAAAGCAGTGCATGAAGTGGCAACTATTGTTTTGGAACCAGGGATGAGGTGGCAAGTTTGAACCAAGAAGTCACAAAATTCTTGGTCAAGAACTTCAAACTCCATTGTCTTCATCCAAAATAACATACGGGGAGGAATCAGTACCACTTCAGAGTCAGTCTTTCCAGCTCCCAACTCTAAAGAATCATTCTATGGGAACCACTTCAGCTCTGCTGGTCAGTGTGTCTGTCTCCTTTCTGTGTCTGCCAACCATCTCTTCTGTTCAAACACACGGAAAGCATTTCTTGCGTACTAATGGTGTGAATGTTCTGTAATAGATGCAATGGTGTCTACTTTCAGAGTTCATCCTCTAATCAGGGATAAGCATAAAACCACTGAGTGGTTTATAATAATTTTTTTGTGTGTGTGCCTGCATTGGGTCTTTGTTGCTGTGCATGGGCTTTCTCTAGTTGCGGTGAGAGGGGGCTACTCTTCATTGCGGTGCATGGGCTTCTCATTGCAGTGGCTTCTCTTGTTGCGGAGCATGGGCTCTAGGCACACAGACTTCAGTAGTTGTGGCGCATGGGCCCAGTAGTTGTGGTGCATGGGCTCAGTAGTTGTGGTGCATGGTCTCAGTAGTTGTGGCACATGGGCTCAGTAGTTCCGCCTCATGTGGGATCTTCCTCAGCCAGATATGATCTTGTTGCGGAGCATGGGCTCTAGGCACACAGACTTCAGTAGTTGTGGCGCATGGGCCCAGTAGTTGTGGTGCATGGGCTCAGTAGTTGTGGTGCATGGGCTCAGTAGTTGTGGCGCATGGACTCAGTAGTTGTGGCTGTCAGGCTCTAGAGTTCAGTCTCAGTAGTTGTGGTGCACAGGCTTAGTTGCTCTGTGGCATGTGGGATCTTCCTGGACTAGGGATCAAACCCGTGTCCTCTGTATTGGCAGGCAGATTCTTAACCACTGCACCACCAGGGAAGTCCCTATAACAATAATTTTTAAATTACTGAAGCTCTTTAGAATTTTACATATATTACCTAAGTTGTTTTAATAATAATCCTGCAATGTTGATGATGTATATACATTTGTTGCTATGATTTCTACTTATAAAAACAGAAAATTTAGATCCAATGAGGTTAAGAAACTTGTCTACATTGTTTGGCTAAAGCTTATGACCTACATTTTCTAATTTCAAATCCCAGGTCCTTTAAAATTTAATTGTATTAAATTGAAATGAGTGAAAATTAATGTAGTTTTAAAAGATGCAATAATAATTTTGGATATAATTGTAAAGGAATAATTTGAGTAGGGTGTGTATTTTTTTTTTTTTTTTTTTTTTTTTTTTACGGACGCGCAGGCTCAGCGGCCATGGCTCATGGGCCCAGCCGCTCCGCGGCATGTGGGATCCTCCCAGACCGGGGCACGAACCCGTGTCTGCTGCATTGGCAGGCAGGCTCTCAACCACTGCGCCACCAGGGAAGCCCCAGGTTGTGTATTCTTGAAAATATCAAATTTATTATACATTCTAAAGAGAGACATGGATTTAGAAAAAGATATTTATGGAAAATAGAAAAAATTGTTATAAATCGATGGCATATTCAATATACATTTGTGTGTATATTTAAAATTTAATTTAAAATGCGTATGAGAGTAATAGCTCTCATTTAATGAGCACATACTATATACCAGACATCTGATATGTATTATCTCATTTAATATTCACAATATCCTTCTGAGATAGTATCTATTATTAAACTCGGTTTTACCTTTGAGGAAATGGGTGTCAATGAGGTTTAGGACTAACTCTGGATCCTATATAGCAGAACTAGGACTCAAGCTACCTGGTTTGTGCAGAGCCATGGGGTCCAGTGTGAGACTGCATAATGGATAGATAGGTACTGAAGATAGTAAGGGGCTCTGTTCAGCCTGAAAGCCCACCTTGTGGCAAGAAGGGTTTCAAGGGGTGGGGTTAGTATCATTGGTAAGTGTCCCTCAATCTTCTATTAGCTGTGGTTCAAACTTTTCATCCCTGCCACTCTAAACCAGACAAAACTTCTTAGGCTTAGTAAATGTGAAACAAATGTAATGACATAATTTCTTTTCACAGAAGATCTTTAGAAGAACATCTCAAATGCAACTGTAATTTATCCCCCTTCACTATAATTTTCTTCATGTGGGAAATCCCCTTGAACATTTCATCCAAGCTCACACTTGCTTCCATGGATTAAACTCCCACATGCACTCTCCTTCTAAGCAAATTTCCCTTTTTGGCCCCAGATTTCTCCTGGCCCTCAGTATAATGCTCACTAGATTTCCTTTGGTCATTATCAAACTTGGTATGCCTCAAACTGAACTCACTAGCTACCTTTGCCACTTTGAATGCCCCTTTGAACAATCCCACCAAAGGTGACTTTGTTCCTACTGTGTTCTCTTCTCAACCCCACACCCCCATCCAGGCAGCTTCTATATAGAACAGGTTAGAAGATGATTGGCCTTTTATTGTTGACTTCTTAGTCCCCAAATTCCCCTGACATGGAATCCTATTGCACATGGCTAAAAAGTATTGTTCATTCATTCCTTAGTATTGTTCATGCCTTAGATCATGTGTTTCTGTTAATAATGACCTCCAATGACTTCCTTTTTAGATAGTAACTTTTTTCCTTTAAAACTTCCCTATTATCTAGACTCACCTACAAAATCTATTACCTCTCTTATGTAACTCAGGGCATGTTGTACCTTTTAGCTGGCCAACCAAGAGAGCATTCATTTGGTTCTAATACTATTTTCTCTCTTGTTTATTCTCCATAAATTTTTAACTAAGGCTTTCCTGAAGGTTTCAAAAAAATTCCTTCTTCCTGTTGTCGTATCATATCTTTGCTTTTAAAAACAAAACAAAAAAATGAAACCAAAGACAAAACCCCCAAATAAACCAATTCACACCACCACCACCAACAACAAAAAACCTCCACAAACTCCAAGTTCCTGGTTTGTCCAGACTTATTAGTATCCCATTTTCCAATGTGTCAAAAAAAACAAAAACAAAACAACCAACCCAAACTTCCTAATTTCCCTTTTGTGATTTTTATTAATAAGTATCCATTTTAAAGGATAACTATCACCTCTATCGGATTGTAAATCTCCTTGAGGGCAGGAGACTGTTTCTAACCACTAATAGGTACCCACACATTTATTAGAGAGCAGTGCAGCCTCTAGGGGGTCAATAAATACTTGTTGACTCACTGACTCTATAAATATAAATGGCAGAATAATCAGACATTCTGCTAGCACCTAATTTGCTCCCCGTAGGTAAGTTTGTCTCTTTGGTAGCATTGATTCTTTTAGGCCACCAGGGTTCCATTTAGTGAATTATAACTTCCATGTGCTAACTGGTACCTTGGTGGCCTGAATGAGTTTAAGAGTCTCCCCAAATGAAGGACATCCCCCCCGAGAGTGACTCTGAATCTTGTTGAATACCTTACCAACCTTTATTTTCTTCCACAGCATTTTCCCTTTGAGACAAAAGATTCCTTTGCCTTTAAGCCTTTTATCCTTTTTACAAGGCAGAAACTCTCAAGTCATAAGCAAATTAAAATGCAGTTCATTTACCATATTCTTGCTATTTTACATTTTTAAAGGAAAGTATTGCTGAATTACATTGAATGCCAGGCAGGAAATTCACAATTTTCCTTGCAGCATTTTTCGTAAGTGAGCAGCTTTCCAACAGATCCAGCTGTCAACAGTGCCCTCCTACTGTTTGACTCACATTCAGAATTCATTTCTATGCGTACCACAATACAAAAATTTTGCAAAGCATTAAAGGAGTGTGTAGACTACTCCATAGGCGTTGATTCCTCGGGCCCAGCGTCTCAAAGCGTTTCTGTTTTGCCTAGTATTCTCCTTTATGCAATTTTAGAAAACTTAAAACAAGTAAGCCTTTACTTCATAAGGCAATGCTGTAAATGAAAGTGAAAAATCGAACCAGTACTCCTAAAACTCCTTCCCTCCGCTCTTTTGACTTGGCTTTAAACACCTCCTAGGTGTTTGACATGTATGTAGATGAATTGTCTGACGAGGTTATTATAGGTTTGTTTTGTTTTGTTTTTTAGAAAATACTACTAAAAGGCAAGGTGGTGTGTTAACTTAGTACAAAGAAAATTGTATTTCTAATCCTAATCCCCTATATGACAATGTGCTTTTGGTCACAAGGACATGATAAGAAAATTCTCAGGGACGTCCCTGCTGGCTCAGTGGTTGAGGGTCCGCCTGCTGATGCAGGGGACACGGGTTCGTGCCCCGGTCCGGGAAGATCCCACATGCTGCGGAGCGGCTGGGCCTGTGAGCCATGGCCGCTGAGCCTGTGCGTCCGGAGCCTGTGCTCCGCAGCGGGAGAGGCCACAACAGTGAGAGGCCCGCGTACCGCAAAAAAAAAAAAAAATGCTGATGGCCCAGTGTAACCTATCGCTTCTGCCAGGAAAAGCACCACAGTGAAGGAGTGTCACTGGTATAATTTTCATTTTCACAAAAATTACACACTTCTTAAATGTACAATGTGGTGGCCATTTTGTCTGAATCAAAGTGTTCTTTCTGAATTTTTATGTTGCTTCTTGTGCTAATTTTCAAGTCCAGATATTCTCTCTTATGCATGCTAAATTTAAGTGTAAAAAAACCCCCCAAATCCAAAATAATAAATGAAGGATGGGAAAACATAGGATGATTATTTCAAGACTGCATCATAGATCATATAAAGACAGAGTCTCAGCAATTTATTTGGACTGTCTGGGTGCTTGCTTAGGGAGCTAGAGATCTAGGCTTTCATTCTATCAGCAGCTCTTGCTGTCCATTAATTAGAATATATATTACTATTAATTCAAGGCTGTGCACTGCCTTCTTTATGTACACTACAAGTACAGATCAGGAAATTAGGCCATGTATGATTTGGCTATAATATGCAAATCAAATGGTTAAATATCTTTCAACAGCAGATTTTCCCCCATGGATAGAGTTATCTCACAGAAATTAAGGTCCCTTGTCCACTTCTGAAATAGCCTAGACAGTTTGAAAATAGAAGTGCTGAACCCATTAGCTTCACCCTCAGACCTGCATTTCCTTATGGAATTCTGTACCTCAACTAATGGCATTTCAGTACACCCTCTTGCCTCAGCTAGAACTCCTGAAGTCATCTTTGACTTATGTCTCTTATTTTCCATGTCCAATTGATCATCAGACCTGTCAGTTCTCCCTCAGAAATGTCCTCTGGCTAAAGTCCCTTTTTATCACCCTCACGGCCACTGGCTTAGACCCTCATCATTTTTGTTTGGAGTATGAATATAGCCTCCTACCTGATCTCCCTGGCATCTGTCTTCCTCCCCTCAAGTCCATTCTTCACATAGACACCAGGATGATCTTTCTGAAAACAATTCTCCTCAAGTTACTTCTCTCCTTAAAGTCCTCAGCTGGAGTCCAGTTGTTCACAGGATGAGCCCTAAACTCCTAAGCTGGGTCTGTAAGGCTTTTGCCATCAACTTCTCCAGTTACAGTTCTTGCTATTTTCTATGTGAACTCTTCTCTCTTGCTCCATTCCTAAACATTCACATCAAACTTTTGTATTAGTTAATTATATTAATGTATGCCTTTGTGCATGTTTTCCTACTGTCTTCTTTTCTCCTTCACCACTTGGCAAACCTAACCATTTAAGACCATGCTAATATCATGTCCTCTTGAAGTCTTCCCTAACATGGGTAAAATTATTTTTACCCTGCTCTAGACTTTTTCATGATGCCATTAATACTTCTATATAGCATCTATTGCACTGTATCTTAATTATCTGTTAATAAGTCTGGTTGTAAACTCTCCCTATACCTGATTCATATTTGAATTTTTCAATTACAAGAACATTCAATAAATGCTGTAAGAATGAATGAATGATCCCTATTGATCTTTCCCCCATGCTACAGTGCTCTGTAACCAAACGAAATGATATTTTTACTGTAAGTGCTTCTCTACAATGTGATATATGCTTTCCTGAAAAATCTGATCTTCTGCAGAAACAAAACAAACACAAACAATTAAAAGGTCTCATTGCAAAATCTCATGCAATTTGTAATCAGAGCACTAATAAAAATAATATTGGATATCTGAGCTATGTTGGATTTCCCTGAAGGTCTTCCTCAGTGTGGCTGGACATGGCCAGAGTAGATATCAATAACAAACAGTAACAACAGAGTGGAGATGCTATAACACTTGGATTTGTTAGGGAGGAGTTGCTGAGATAATGTAGATGGAAGTGGAGTCTGAGCCAATGGGGTAGTTGTTAAGGTGGGCACTGCGGCAGTGCAACCTGCCTCAAGCCTCGTCTCCTTAGGCTGGCAAAGTATCACTTTGGGGAGGGAACCAAGAGTGCAAACACGCATTTTTAATTTTTTATATGTAGATGCTGCAGCCTTGAAAGGGTTGCTGCAACCAATGCAACAGCCATGCCGGGGAGCTTTTCCTTTCCTGCTAAAAGTTATCATTCTCTTCTTGCTGTATTATTGGTTCCTCTTGTCTACCAAAACTTGCATATTGAAACAAGGTTACTTCCATATTTCACAGATGTTCCTCTACTTATCAATTACCTTCCCCTATTTATCAATTACATATGAGCTTAATCACATTACAGACAGGGGCTGGCAGACAGTATTCACATAGTTGCATTGCTTAATTATCCAATGCCTATGTCTTATCTTTCCAGTGAAATGCTGCAGCTAATTCTTTGAAGATAGGGACTGTATGTAATACTGAAGGAATGTGATATTTTTTTTCAGATTTTGACATAGATTTCTTTTGAGTAGCAGATGCTGCTTTGCCAGTCATTCATTTGCTCTCAGATCCATTCTCTGCCCTGCCCCTCTCTGGTTTGTGTTGCAGGGATGCACATTCTCAGCTTCTCTTCCTAAGTGACTTCTGGGTAGTTTTGGCCAACGGTAGGCACAGGTGAAAGGCTGGCAGGCAGTAGGAGAGAAGCCAGATATTTCCCCTCTTAGTTCTTTGATCTGGGCTCTCTCTGAAAGTGGCTATCCTCCTTCTGTGACTCTAGCTCCTAGGGGATTGCCCCACTCTCCATGGCTTCCGTTACCACCTCTGCTGAGATTCCAGCTCCCACTAGACAGCTCTGGCTTCTGAGCTCTAGGAACAATGCCTCCTCCCCCTGTCCCTTAGAGAGGGTAGAGGCTTCCTGCTGCTACTAATTTCTGGGTTGTTTCCCTGTTCCTTGACCTGCTTCTCAGCTCTTCCATCACCATGTTACCATTTTCTTGCGTTCAGTTGCGTCTGCATGAAAGATCTAAAGTGTGTTTCCCAGACTGGACTCTGATATGCTGTTACAAACAATATAGAGTAAAATCAGATCAACCACAGGCTCCCATTGCCCAACTTGCAGAATAGAATAAAAATCACCTTGTCTGTATTCATCCTTTAAGAAGACAATGGTAGTCAAAAGCCCTATGATCATTGGGAATGTTAAATGAGGTCTTATGAATAATTCCTGCAGTATTAAGAAAGCACACACACTCTTTCACAGCACCTTGATTACACAGTTGTACTCACACTCCTATCACCTACAGAAGAGGCTGTAGCACTATGCCTCTGATGATACTTGAGGACACAGCCCTGGGGACTGTGCCCAACCTTATGACATTTAAAGGCTCATTTCCCCAGTTTTCTTTCCAGTAGACAATTAACAGAGGGAGGTATCAGAATGTCCTGAAAATTCCAAAGCTTCTGTGGCCTTTGTTTCCGACCAATTCATAAGAAACAACAACTTCAATTAAAGCTGAAAACAAGTTCCAAATCTTTTGATGATTGTCTCCCCCCTCAAAAAAGTACCACCCCAATTAAACAAGGAACTGGCTCAGTAGGTATGTACTACAAAACCTGGTGCTAGTATCTCCTGCAAAAGATGATTTTTGACGTTTCCAAGAGAATAGGAAGATGGGATGTTCATGCCCCTACGTGATGTGACGAATCCAACTTTTATAGACAAAACAGGTACTGAAGCTGTAATCACACAGGCTGACTAAGGGAAGAATAATGTAGCTCTTTTGAGTCAGGATTAAGTTGTATTGGTTGATGGGTTTGGAAAAACAATATTATACTTGGCTTCTAGATAAATACTGCAGAGACCTCTTGTAAATCCTCCAGTAATTTTTTGTAATCCTTCACAAGTAGTAAAATCATTGCTGTGAGGCAGACAGGAGAGGAATCCACAAATAAGACATCTGTTATTGTTATATCAATGATGATATATGTCCAACTGTGAAATAACAACATTTAACAAGAAATGGAACCTTATCCAAAATGAGATCTCACTCACTCCCATGACTTCATTTGCTACATTAATAAGAGTAAACTGAAGTTTATAATTGGGTGATCTTATCTATTAGCATTAGTAATTTATCACAGGTATAGGGCTTTATATTTTAGATTAATAGAATTCAAAATGTTAGGAAAGCCCTATGCTAACATATAGCATGCATGGACGGATGAAGATGGTGATACACTGAATAAATAGAAAAATATTAGGGCTAGTTGCCTTTTGTTCTATATTTTTAAAGAAAATTTGCAACTCCTCAAAATTTTCAGTTTGCTTGTTACAAGTTTAAGATATTCTTATAATAATATATTAAAACAACATTGAAAGAATGTTGAGGCTTATAACGCTTTCAAATGACACTTAATATTATGAGTCAATATTTAAAATGACTGTTTTGAGAAAAAATGTATTATTTGAATCTAAGACACTTTTTCCAACATACAGGTGAAAAACAAATTAAATTCTTAATCTCCAAAGGCTATGTCACCATATGTTTGGAGAATTTTTAAGAACCCCAGAGTAGAACTTTGGCAAGGGAATAGGTAATTATTTGCTGGCACCAGATTTGTGTGCAAATCAAGGAGAGCTTAAACAGGCTCTTTAAAAATGCCTTCAAATGATATCCAGGAATCTCTTGGTTTTTACTTATCTTTCCATTGTCTTCATTTGACTCCTGTACTTTAGGTTCTATTAAAACAAACCTTTGCTCAGCTCTCAATCTGAAAGGTAGCAGCTCTGTATGTTCCGCCGCTGCCCCTTGGTCTCGTGCTCTGCAACGTGTGTGGAACCAAAGGCCTTGCTCTGTTCTCCTGTGGATTTCAAGTTCAAACTCTGTTTAATCCTTTTCCAGCCTTTGCTAACACTGGTGACTACTGAAGCCAAAGTTGGAATGTTGTGTGGATCTGCTTAGAAAGGAGGTGTTGGAGCCAAGTAGGAAACATCTAGGCCTCTCGACATTTGCCACCACTGACTACAGCAGACTTTTGGAAACTCCCTCTTTCTTGGGCTTCCATGATATCCTTCTCTCCTGGCTCTTCTACTTCTTTGGCCTGACCTCTCCTTCTCAGGTTCCTATAGTAAATCTCATTCCTCTTCCCTGTCTCTGTATGTAGGGGCTTCTAGGGCTCTGTCCCTGGTCATCTTCCAATCTTCCACACCTTGATCATTTCATCGACCATACTTTTTTTTTTTGCGGTACGTGGGCCTCTCACTGCTGTGGCCTCTCCCGTTGCGGAGCACAGGCTCCGGACGCGCAGGCTCAGCGGCCATGGCTCATGGGCCCAGCCGCTCCGCGGCATGTGGGATCCTCCCGGACCGGGGCATGAACCCGCATCCCCTGCATCGGCCGGCGGACTCTCAACCACTGCGCCACCAGGGAAGTCCATCGACCATACTTTTTTTCTGAGCTGTATTGAGGTATAATTTACACATAGGAAGTGTATGTGTGTGTGTGTGTGTGGTGAGAAGTCTTAAGATCCCCCCTCATCTTCTTTTTTTTTTTTTTTTTTACTGATGAACCTAGTGGTAGGGCAGGAATAAAGATGCAGACGTTGAGAACGGACTTGAGAACACAGGGGGGAAGGGGAGGCTGGGACGTAGTAAGACAGTAGCGCTGACATACGTACACTACCAAATGTAAAATGGATAGCTGGTGGGAAGCTGCTGCATAGCACAGGGAGATCAGCTTGGTGCTTTGTGACCACCTAGAGGGGTGGGATAGGGAGGGTGGGAGGGAGGCTCAAGAAGGAGGGGATATGGGGATATGTGTATGCGTATAGCTGATTCACTTTGTTGTATGGCAGAAACTAACACAACATTGTGGAACAATTATATGCTAATAAAGATGTATTAAAGGAAAAAACCTACCCTCTTAGCAAATTTCAAATATACAATATTGTTAACTATAGTCACCATGCTGTATATTAAATCTCCAGAACTTATTCATCTTGCATAACTGAATCTTTGTACCTTTTGACCAACATTTCCCCATTCCCCCTCTGCTCTTCTTCCATACTTGATAGCCCAAAGTGAATGACTGAATAGTGCAAAGGAGTGGTGTGGCAGGTACTGTGTGCTCTACTTAAGACCTTCACCATATTTCTAAAGCAGACTGTATTATAGCCTCATATCTTGGAGAACCAATAATATTCTCTCTCTATAAACTCATGAAGAACATCCATTCTGGACTCTTATTAGGCCTGCTTTTCAAACTGCAAGTTGGAGAAGTGTATTTCTTTTTTACATATGTATGTGTTTCTTAATTAATATTAAACAATGATTAGCTTGAATTTTTTTTAAAAAAGAGCATTTAACCATTACTGAGAAATTCAGGTACATATGATACAAAGCTGTCTAACCACTGCTCAACAGATAAATTATCAGCCTTTACCTTCCATAGTCCCGTTAGGCCTGTAGATATATGTAAGGGCTGAGCCCATTCATCTCTAAGCTCAGTCCTGCTCAATCCCTAGGCTCAAATCTTGAGACTGGGAAAGACATAAGGAGATTTTGCCTCACCAGGGAGTGGGATCTAGAATTAGTCTTGCTTCTATAAGCCTCTCTAGGACATGCTGTTCTAAGATTAGTTATGGTACTCTCATATCCCCTAGGATGCAGGCTTCCCTTCCTCTTTCTGTGCATGTCCAGTGAGTACAAATAAACATTTTCTTGGGTTTTCAGGTAAGCGTTCCAAGCCCCTGTAGATGTTACCTTTTTGTCCCACATCCTGGACCACAGACAGAGACACCTTGCCTACCTGTTGCCAGCCCTCTTTCCCTGGGGCTAGACCTTGTCTCTAGTTCCTCAGGCTTCCAGATGGGGTCCTAATCCTCAAGTGGACTGAAACCCAACAATATGGCACTGCCATACACTTTGAGGATCACAGAGGTCTGGACACACCAGTTCTGTCCTCATTGGCCAGATGGTCTACTGGGAATACAGATGCTAATTTGCACTGTTGGGTAGTTCTCTCAGCGGCCAGCGCCACTGCTGAGTCAGCTACCAGCTTCAGTATCAACCTACTCTGGCTTCCATTTTTACTCACCGTCCACTGAAGTCCTGGTATGCTCCATAGACCAGGCTATACAGATTCAACAATTTTCACTGGTTTCAGCAGTTTGGATTAGACTTATTGAGACAAAATCATGAATTATTAAAAGGATGTCTGATGGATTATATTATTATCCCCTCAAAAATAATGTTTATTGAACATCTAAAAGGTGTTGTCTCATTCAGTGTGGGGAGACAGAGAACTCTAAGACCTTGTTTCTGTCCACAAAATGTTTCCATTCTAATTGGATAGACACTCAAATTTGCACACACACACACACACACACACACACACACACACACACACACAAAGCACAGCAATATAAATGCTAACTGAATCAAACCAACAAGTAGCACCAGAGGAGTTCAGATATGAGAGAGACAACTCTGGTGTTGGGTGGGCCAGGAAGGCATGATGCAGGAGGTGGGACTCAGAGTACCAAAGAAAGAAGCAGAGACAGACGTGGAGGGAGAGAGGGAAAGGGTAGCAAAATTTGGAGAAGCACCTTGAGCAAAAGTCTGAAGGCAGGCCAGCATCGTTGGAATGGAGGATTTAGGAAGGGGGTCATGAGGAAAAATTTCCTGTACTTTTAATCAGTCTCAATTGGAAAAGGTAGAACTTTCCCTTCCTGAGAAATTGGGAAGATCTTTCTGGCCTCCAAGCTTTGGGAGTAACATCCGTGTTAGTGGCAGCTATCAGTGGGAGAAAGAGGTGGTTCCACTAATGGCACTAAAAGAATCCCAAAGGTGATGCTTTCAGTTTAGTTCATAATTCTCTAGAGGCCAAGCCTGGCCCCTTCCCACTTCCATTCATACCCCCAGACTTCTGTCGTAGGCTTCTTTTTCCCAACAAGGTTATCCTTGTATATTGCAATTGCATTTTTTATGTACTCTACAGAAATGTTGGAGAAATGGGGAAAGGGGTTTGTCTTGGGTATGGTATCTTTACTTTCTCTAAGGAAGGATAATCTTGGTTCAGATTGCTTTACCTAGTGCTACGAGAACTCTGGAACTATGGTGTCATGTGCATGCTTAGTGAACTAGATAACGTGTGAACAGGTAAAGATTTCTGTACCCTTCTGTCTCAATTCTACACCCTTTCCTACCTGCCTTCTGCTCGTTATCCCTCCCTCAGCTGCTCAAGACTGTTATAATGTCTCACTCATGTCTGCCCTTTCCAAAAGAGTTCTCTAACTCAAAATTTCCCCTTTCCACCCACCCTATCCACAACTCCTATTGCTTCAAAAACAGTCCTAATATATGCCATTTGTTGGATGCATAATATGTACCCGGCACATGCATTGTTTCATTTAATAATTACCCTCTCATAGGGAAACATCAATGATTAAAATATGAATGTAAAGTTACCAGTAGTCCAACTTCTCTCACCATTAGTTTTCTCATTTATATAACAGGGGTAAGTCATGACCTTATAGGTCAGTTTTTAGATTACAGATGAGGGAACTGAGGCTCAGAAGCTTGCCCTTAGCAACACACAGTGAAAATGTGCTAAACCAGGGTTCAATCACGTGGGATCTGACAAAAGTTTGTGCTATCTCATGCTACTGTGCTACAGCATGAGAATTTCAAACTCTGGTTGAGAGGTGAGGGCCATGAGACTTTCTTAATACCTAGGTTTGCCAGATAAAATACAGGATGCCCATTAAATAGGAATTTCAAATGAACAACAAATCATTTTTTAGTATAAATACTAAAAATGTATATACATACCAAATATTGTATGGGACATGCTTATACTTTGTAATTCATTGTTTATCTGAAATTAAAATTACAGTAGAAACTAATACAACATTGTAAAGCAACTATACTCCAATAAAAATTAATCAAAAAAATTAAACTGAACTTTAAGTGGGTATCCTGCATTTTTTCTCCTAAATCTGGCAACCCTACTGGTAGGATTACCCCTGGTAATCCATAAATCACACCATATAGACAACTGCTGAAATGTGAGGAATGTGTTCCTTGAGGCTAAAAGGAAGTAAACTTTTATTATCAAGCCACAGCCTGTCAGAACTGGAAAAGAGCTTAAAGGTCAACAGTCCTCACTTTACCAATGAGTAAACTAAAGATCAAGGTAGGGAAATGACTTGCCCAAAATCACAGTGCTTATAAAGAGGCAAGACTTGGAGTCAGGGCTCCCTTGGCCTTGTTAAATGCTGAACCCACCACTCTTAGAGCTGTTGAAAGTTTAGAACCAACCCGAGGTTTGCTGGTGAAAGAAACATGGCTGTCTTATGCATTTTAGGGGCTTAAGAAAAATATTGGCCAAAATGATGACTTGATGTTGATCTGGTTCTTGGTATAATGCTTTACACAGAATAGGCACAGTCAAAGCTTGTTGATAATGATACACATCATACACATATATACTAGCGTAATCATACACGCATATATTTATTCTTAGGACTTGAGAGAACATGTTGATATCTCCCAAGTGGATTATTAGGTGCCCTTGGTAAATATGACACTAACTCAAACAACAAATTTTTGATATTCCTGAAGTCTACAGTCACTAATAGAGAAACTAGGGCAGCATAATATCCAAATTAGGGGAAAGAAGGAACCTCAGAGGTATGTTATTAAAAACAGTTGCCACTAGCCTCTGACTCTTGGGCATGTGAAAGGTGGCTAGTCTTCAATGAGATGTGCTGTAAGTATAAATTACACACTATATTTCAAAGACTTAGTGTAAAAAAGTATAAAACATCACAATATTTTTTATATTAGTTGTATTTTTAAACATTTCTGATATATTGGGCTAAATACAAGATATTATTAAAATAAATTTCACCCCTTTTTTTACTTCTTGACTATAGCTATTAGAAAATTTTAAATTATATAAGTATATCTGATTATATTTTTATTGCATAGCACTGTTCCAGAGGATTCACTAGTTGTTTAAACAGGAAAAGAAAAAATAGAGATTAGGATCCACACACATCTTGCCATCTTTATGAGATAGTATTTAAATCACTTATTTGCTTCATTGAAAATTTATGAAATTGTTTTGAAAAGTGCAAACCATTATAGAAATATAAAATATCTTTATACTCATTAAGAAAGAAAATAGTTGGTTATTACAGTTTCTTTTCAGAATTCAGCAAACATTGACTGATTTCAGGCTGCTTGCCTCTTTGGGGGCAAGTCATTTAAGCTTAGTTTAATTAAATGCCTCAGTTTTCTCATCTACAGCCAGAGATCTCTGAAGGGGAAAGCCTGTTCCCAGCACCCACAGAGCACAGGACTGCCAGAACAATGAATAATGCGGTCCCATTGTTGACAGATGGGAATCATTCACTTCTTAGTGTATGTTTCTTAAAATGCTTTTGAGTTCACACCCACTTTGCACTGTTGCCATGGTCGTATGCTTCACGATGCTAGTTCCTTGCCC
Source organism: Neophocaena asiaeorientalis asiaeorientalis (assembly GCF_003031525.2). Taxonomy (NCBI): domain Eukaryota; kingdom Metazoa; phylum Chordata; class Mammalia; order Artiodactyla; family Phocoenidae; genus Neophocaena; species Neophocaena asiaeorientalis. The sequence continues at coordinate 6,938,746 of NW_020175821.1, forward strand.
CTTACTCTGCCTTCCCAGAAAAGAGACAGCCTTGCTGCAAATTTCACAATTGTAAAAATATTTTACTAGTCAGTGCCTTTGTAATCTCTTCTTGTATTTCCCATTAAACTTGGGTAATTCATAGATCCAGATAATAAAAGCTATCAGATATAGGGGGAGGCCCAATCTGATTCCACTTCATTTAGAACGTGCCCTAAGAAACTCTCCTGTGTTGGGAGCATTCTGAAGTCTTCTCTTGTTCTGGCAGTTGTAAGTTTTAAGCTCCTGCTTTTGGCATGGAGGCTTTTTTGCAGTTTTGGTTAGTGGCAAAAGCCAAACTGATGTCTCCTCATGATGTCAACTTATGCCAAAAAGAAGAAAAGGTGAATATTTTGGAGGATTTTTAAAATTAAAAAATTTTTTTGGCCATTTCAACCTCATCTTTGTTAGTGCATCTGCACTCCACCTGACCTTTCTTGGTTCTGTTTTTAATTCTCCTCGTATACCAGCTTTTAGTGGAGACTGTGTGCTTTAAGTAACGAAGGTCAAATTTCTGAGCCCTTGTATGCTCACCCAATGATTTCTAGCCCTCTTTAATCCTTCCCTACACCAACTGCTGCAGTAATGAGGGGCAAGGGGTGGCCGAGGATTGAGGTCATGAGCTTTCAGTTTGTAGTTATATATTTCTCTGGTGCTTAACATAGAACAGCTCCTCTTAGTTTCCTAGAAGTGAGTAAAAAAAGAAAGGAGAAAAGGAAAGGAATCACTGAATCCTATTGCAATGTACTGATACGGCTTGTGTGGGTCTTTTTCTTTCCCATTGTGCATCCTTGTTGGTAAAGGGAGGGCGAAGCTCTTGAAGTCATATAAAGGAACGCATCTGAATGTACACAATGAATGCTACCACTTGGCCATCCAGAAGAAGCTGTGTTCTCTTGCCCAGAAGTGTCAAATGCAGGGGAATTTCCTACCCACTGAAGAATCACTAAGCCTCCTGTTCCCTTAAGGGCATATCTTCTGCCTATCAACTCTCAGGATGTTCACATTGTTCATTAAAAACACCCTATCTTTAAATCTCTGCAAGTATGTATAAAGACAGAATTCTAAAGATATTGAATTACTAATCCAGGACTCATTAAACATATTTGCAATTATTCTACAGCTTTTATTGTAAAATGGAATAAATTTAAACTGTAAGAGTCGGTCCTAAAAATCTTAATGAAAACTAAATGTTGAATTACAGACACTGTACAAAGCTGTTATTATAGTTTTAGACTATGATAATGAAGATTGCTGTTTCTGATGAAATGCCATGAAGGGATTTTGACATTTTTCATGAGATACTATAATAAACATTTTCCCTCTTGGGGTAGACAAATGGGAGAAAGAGAGAAAGAAAAAAATCACTTATTTGTTCCTATGTTGGTTTTTTTTGTTCATTTGCTCATTCATATGCATTCAACAAATATTTATTGAGCGCTTACTATAGGCCAGGTACTCTATTAGTCATTGGAGAGCTCTGCCTACTGACAGCTACATATTAATACAAAGAGCTGAGCAATTATTCAAACAATTCAAGCACTCTTTTTATATGGTTAATTATTTGTTTTCTTTTTAATTCCTTCTTGCTGTATGACAAGCAGTCTACTCGGTTTCATGGGCACATTGGTATCAGTTCCAATATTTAAGGGGGTTATGAGACATACATGGAGATCCGTTATACAAGAACACATGTGGCAAATGCCACAGAAGCAAAAATAAACTGAAACAGTGGTACAGTGATAACCAAGATACAGAAAAGGCACCTCAAAGAATACCAGGGGTAAATCACCAGAGGAAATGACATTTAAGATAGACCTGAGGGATCCTAACATGTGGAGAGTAGCAGAGAGCAGCAAAGAGATTCTAAGAGGAGAGGCTATTAAAAAGTTACTGCCAAGTCCGTTTGGGGTATATGGTATATGAAATCAGGTAGCAAGACACAAAACTCCATGGCTGAAGAGCTTTGAATGAAAGGTCCAAAGATTTAGACCACACTTTGTAGGCATTGTCAGAGATAATGTGACAAAACTGGGGTCTCCACTTCGAGTGTTGAAAAATCTTGCAAGCTCTGGAGATTACGTGGTGTTTGAGACGTGGTGAGGAGAAAAGTAGGCTTGCATCAGAAAATACACATCCAAGGCTTTGCAGTCCTGCTTTACTTCTCAATTTGCTTGTCTTTTGTGTGTGTGTGTGTGTGTGTGTGTTTGTTTTGTTTTGTTTTGGTGTCAAGTCCTTTTCCATGCTATTATGATTCTGAGTTTTATAGCACAGTTCTGAAATCCTGTTAAAGCATTTGTGGTAATGATTGAATGATAGCAAAGCATCATTCTTTTAAAAATTTCCCCAAAGCAACAGTTGTGCTTGCTTTGCACCAGAGCCTGCACCGATGTGGTTTGGAGAGATAATCCTCAACCATGTGGGACATAACTCTAAACTAATAGGATTCTATAAGGTAGGTTGCGCTGAAGCCAGTCAGCGTTCCTGTTGAGGGGTTCTGTGAGGACACCAAGTGCCTCCTGCAGCTATGTTATGAGAATAGAACTTCTCCAAATTTCTAGCATTGACACATAATAGGAGGAAATGAAAATAGGAAGGTAGGAGCAGAGGATGAGTGTGAAAGAGAAAAAACTTCTAGATTGTAAAATCCCACTTTTTAAAAATAACTTCCCAAGAAAACCTCTTCCAGATCATGTTCTGAAGAGCTATCAGATGAAGATATTTGGGAAATTAGTATGTGTGTTGGGGAGGGGGTGTTTGATAACACATCATAGCTCTAAATATTTACCTTGCACCTATATTAATTTCAAAAATTATATACAATAAATACGTGAATGCATTTATATAAAAATTCACTTAATGCCACATAACAAGTGGGACAAGTGGGAGTCCTCCCTCCTGCCCTGAGACTCCCTTCCTACCACCTTTTCTACTCTTCTCAGAGGTCATCACTGCTATCAGTTTTTGGATTCTTCCAGACTTTCTCCCATGTGCGTGCATGCACACGTGCACACACACACGCCCCTACATACTATTTTAACTTGTACATTCCTACACTATATGTTGCCCACAACTTGCTTTTTGAGAGCATTCCATATCACACATATGGATTTACCTTTTTCTTTTTAATTGTTACACAGGACTACATACTATGGATTCCTTTGGTTCATTAACCATTTCTTTATTGATGAGCATTTAGGATGTTTCCATTTTTTCACTATTAAAGACAATGCTGTAATAACCATCTTCCTAATTCTCTCTTTGTGCATGTGTGAGAGTATTTCATTAAGTCACATACCTAGAAGTGGAGTTGCTGGGTCAAAGAGCACCCACATGTGTTTGTTGGCAGTCTGTATATCTTCTTTGGAGAAATGTCTATTTAGGTCTTCTGCCCATTTTTCGATTGGGTTGTTTGTTTTTTTGTTATTGAGCTGCATGAGCTACTTGTAAATTTTGGAGATTAATCCTTTGTCAGTTGCTTCATTTGCAAATATTTTCTCCCATTCTGAGGGTTGTCTTTTGGTCTTGTTTATGATTTCCTTTGCTGTGCAAAAGCTTTTAAGTTTCATTAGGTCCCATTTGTTTATTTTTGTTTTTATTTCCATTTCCTTAGGAGGTGGGTCAAAAAGGATCTTGCTGTGATTTATGTCATAGAGTGTTCTGCCTATGTTTTCCTCTAAGAGTTTGATAGTTTCTGGCCTTACATTTAGATCTTTAATCCATTTTGAGTTTATTTTCGTGTATGGTGTTAAGGAGTGTTCTAATTTCATAACGGAAGCAGCTGCATAGCACAGTGAGATCAGCTCTGTGCTTTGTGACCACCTAGAGGGGTGGGAGGGAGGGAGATGCAAGAGGGAAGAGATATGGGAACATATGTATATGTATAACTGATTCACTTTGTTATAAAGCAGAAACAACAACAACAAAAATATTTGACAATAGATACAATACTGAACAATTCTGTCACTTTACAGCATAAAAAGAAATAACTATGAAATATAATATATCCATTTAATATGGGTCAAAAATTTATAATAAAAATGTAGATTACCAAAAAAAAAGAGCACCCACAGAAAAAAGACAATAACATGATAATTATCAATGCATTTACGTAAGATTTGTTTTAAAAAATTTTTATTCTTTGGCAAAGATCTGAATCCAGTTGAAATCCTAAATCCAAGTGCCTATCAAAATCATCCCCAAAGTTCTTGATTTATTTTGGATAATGCTAAAAAGCTACTCTAGAAGTAAAATGCTGTTTGTGATGAGACACGTTAATCACATGTATTTAGATTTACATACTGCTGCTCTGTTTGCTAGTGCCGAGCTCTAAAGAGGGCTTTGCAAGGCTCAGTATACCTTCGCCAGATCAAATCACCATGGACTTGATAAAGTAGAGCATCGATTTCAAAGGCATATAAGACAGTTAGGTAGACATTTGTCTTTGGGTATTCAGATTATTCAGAGCTCCAGTAGAGTGACAGAAAGGTTTAAAATGAAAGTCCTTATTTTGAATTTCCATATTGTTTTCTCACTGGCGTAGTTGTCAACACTGATGTTTTACATTTTTCTCTTTCTCAGATGGTCCAAACACACTGCATTAAATAGGTACGCAAATATTAGGAAAATCAGATATTTACAAGCTCACTTTTTTAACCCTTACAAAATAAATTATTCAGAGTGCCCAATGTGCCTTAAAGTATGAATTTTCATATTGTTATACGGTCTTTAAATAAACTGCCTCTAGTGTTGGAGGGAAGTAATCCAAAAGTCCTGACTGAGTTTGGGGATTTGGGGATTCAACCTGATGGAAATGTTCTTCAGAACCCTGGTTGAGTGGAATGCCTCCCTGTTCTGTTGGTCAGGAGCCTTCATAATGTGGACATGGGAAAGAGCGGGCTGGGCATCTGAGCCACGCAGGTGGAAACAATTAAGATTCAAAATGGATTTTGAAAACGGATTTGCTTTTCTCTTTATTCGCCACATAAAAAGTAGTTCTAGGTTCCTAAAATCTCTCAACCACTCATTAAGTAAATGTATTCCTACCACACTTGATGTTTTATTGCTTATGATTTTAAAATCTACTTTATTTAACGTATGGAATATGCATATATATATGTCTACAACCACACAGATATGGTCAAATCTGTGTTTCCCGTCAAACATCTACTGTATGTTTCACTAGGGAGACAAGACCCATGTGTTTTGCAGAAGCTTTTAAAGCTGTTTCATTTATTTTATTAGCCTTTAATGAATGTAATTAGAACCCAAGTAATTAAATGCAATTGTGCTCAGTATGTTCCTGTTGTAAATTGCCCTAAACAATGTGCATCGTGTGAACAAATTTGTGGGATTAATCGAGGATAGATAATGTTTTTGGATAGTATTTCACACTAAACGGCCGCAGAGAGAAACAAAGAAGCTGGCGCAGTGTCATTAATCTTAGTCAACTGGCAGCTCTGGTGTAATTTGCATGACTTAGGCAGTGACACAGGATGAGGCTTGCTTGGGATGGCTGTTAGATCACTATGATACGTATGTATTTATTCCCCTTTAGTCTCCTGATTTATAAGCAGAAAGAAGTTTGCATGTGGAAATGGATAGAAACAACAGTGTTAATGGAAGGAGTTGTAGATTACCCAAATATTACTGGCAATATGTTCCTTTGTTTCCATATTGAGTATTTCTGTTTTACAGCTGTTAAAAAGACGTCTGTGAATCCCTGTCAAGATAGAAAAAAAGAAGCAGATATATTGTGGCTGGATAGTGAGATATCAGTGGAAGAAGTTTGGCTTTTTTTTTCTTTTTCCATATCTAATATATCTTGAGTCATTGCTTTAGGAACCCATCCCTTTCGGAAGAGGCACTTTTGAATTGCATTATAGAAAACCTTCAAACTCCACTTACGAAAATATCATTTGGAAATAAGCACTTGGAAACATGGATAGCAGATGCAAATGCTTTCTTTTTTCAGTGTAAGATGTAGAATGCAATTCTGAATTATAAAAACAATTAGATAAGGCATTCTAAGAAAATCATACAAATTGAGCTTCAAATGTCATAACAGATGACAAATGAAAGGTAAATGAATTTGGGGAGTTTTGAACTGAAATGACCATGCCCTCGTGACCTAACAGACATGCTAATCTCAGCTTACACAAGTGTATCTGACATTTATGAGAACTTGGCCCAGGCCATTGTGTCCTTTTTCTTCATATTAAGGTGAAGTTGCTATCAAACTTACCTGTAATGCAGCCAAAAAATTTTGAGGGCAGCAGATAAAACTGTATTGTCTTTGCAAATACAGTGATTACACGCAAGCTATATTTAAATATACGAGGGGAAACCCTATGTGCAAAGAAAGAGATGTCTCAGCTTAAAAGTAAGAAAAGAATATTCATTAATCAAATAGCTACATTTCACAACACATTTTAGGTTGAACCTTATACAGTTTTTTCTTCTGCACACATCTGTTTTACTTTGAGACCAGTTTCTTCTACTTTTTCAAAAATTATATATCTCATCCTTCTGAAGTTCAATTAAAAACAAACTTCAGTGAATTTTACCCTCGGCAAAAAAAACTTCTCTTGTCTCAGGGAATATATAGATTTGAATAAAACTTCTTGAATCACAGAAACTTAGTCTCTCTCTCAAAGCTATGTAGGCACTGTGGTATGTATGAGTGTGTACGTGTGTGTGTCTGTGTATGTGTGTGTGAAAGTATCCCACTTTATGTTCTTATTTCAGGAACATTTAAAACAACAAAAATAACTAACAATTCATGAGCATAGCTGACCCCTATTAATATGCCATTGACCTGAACATGCTGCTCGACATTTAAAGACCTAAGACAGCAATATCTATTATGAGGTCAGGCCTATTGGTATAGCATTAAAATGAGTCATATTTAATACAGTGCCTAGAAATGATCAGTTAATGCAAAAAGTAGCATGGCAGCACAGCTATAGTTAAAATGATACAAGACATTATGAAGTTCAAATATTATACAAAGCACTTGGAATGAGAAGAAACACAAAACAGTTTAACGTTGAAACTATGCTTATAGCTCCAGATTGCCTAGACATTGGGATGGCGGTGAGGAAAATGTTTTCTATGTAGTCAGTTCTTCTTTGCACTGATGTTATAGTACAGTCACTTGAGAACCATTTGGTTTAATAGATAAAAAGGCTGTCTTTCCAACCCTGGCAGAAGTATTTTCTAAAAAGGATGGAAGCTGGTGCTCCTCAGCTGGGCATCATAACTGGTCATCACATGATTCAGTCAGTGTGTTGCCTGAGTGGTCACCACCATTTCTATGTACCCTCTTGTCCAAGTCAAAAATACACACGTGGCAGAAGTAATTTGTCCAAAGTGCTCAGAAGAATTTCTACTCAGTTGTGCAGAGTAAATGAAAGTAATTTACTGGACGTCTTTGCCCGGTATTATTTTGGTAGGTAGTCAAAGACAGGATTAGAGGCACCTATATGTGCCAGATATGCCATTAATTGCTATGTCAAGTCGTCAATAGAATCATGCTTGATCCTGCAAGTCTGCAGAATTTGACTCCCCTCAGAGCATTCAGTATCTTTCCGCACATATTGCAACATTCAACTTAAAATTTGTACAGCATTGTATCTATTATTGACTTAAATATTACTCACAGATTATGTCTTTACAACCTCTGAGATGCTTCTGAAATTAAACCCCTAAAGGTGTACACTTGGAAGGAAAAAGTTATTTTTAAAAATCTGAGTTTTATCTACATTGATTCTTATTATGGAGACTTAAAAATACAGATAGTTAAATCTATCAGAGTATCAGTATAATAAAGCTCCTGTTAAGATACTGAGTAAAAGAGATAAGCTTATAAGAGTTCATGCATAAAAACAAATATAAACAAATGGGTTTGATTGGTAAGAGAAATCACACTTTTAGAAGAAATCTAGAAAATAATTCCTCTGAAATCTACCATTTATTACCGGTGTTTTTTGTAGCTCCTTAAACTTTCTTACCAAACCCCTTAATGTTTCTACCTCTAGAATGGGTAAAAAAAATTACTTGAAAAGAATTTAGCAACATGCATATGAAAAGGGAAATACATTCTAGAGGCCAGGGTTCAAAGGAAAAGTAGCATTCTTAGTTAATGATCCTCAAATGGAAGTTCTTCATACAGCCTGCTTGTGGTGTATGGTGGAAGGTACATTGGACTGAGTCTAAAACTGGGATTCAAATATTAGCTTTGCTGTGAACAAGGGGTGTCATCTTAGGCAATTCATTTATGTGTTCTTATCTCTCATGAAGAAATGATAAGACTGACTCTAAACCAGATTTTTGTACAGAGCAAAGCCTGAGACTTAGATGCTATACATGCTGGAGATGTCTTACCTCTCCCCCAACACACGTCTGCTTGAATCCACTGCTGAGAGCTTGGCCTTGGGACCAAACCCGAACTTCAGGGAGATTATGAAATGTTGTCTGACTATACGCTTGAAGAAAAAGAACCTGGATTTTATTGGATAGCAATGATCCCTGCACCAAGTAATATCCCTTTTCCTACAAATCTACATAGCTGCATCCATAAATTTACATAGTGGTTGAGCAGTCTTTTCAATGAAAAAGGATCTTGGATCTAAACCTTTTATTCTTAATCCCCAGCTAAGCCTCAAGATTATTAAAAGCACATCTAAGGAACTGTGGAGGTTCAAATCAAGACTATATTTCAGAAAGGACAATGGACTATCTCAGAGAAAACCTTTGTGAGGAGTTCAGACCCAGAAGCTAGACATTCTCGCTGTGGAACTCAGTGTTACATGTCTTAATTGGAACAGCTCTTTCCATTCCACATATGAATGCCTTTGTTCTCATAGCACGACCATGGCACCAGTTGGTGGGGTCTGGGTAGGTTTTGGTATCAGGTATAAACTGCCTAGATTTAGTCACCCCATGGACCTCTTGGTATAAAGTGCACAGGAAACAGTCTCAGGGGTCTTGTAATTGTGAGCATTAATGTACATTAACATCATTTGAATCCACCCAAGTAAGTGTTGGGTATACATGTTAACCTCACTAACCATTAAGTAACTGCAAAATGATAAAATTTTAACAGATTATTTGCAATACTGATCTTTTAGTGACATAAGATTTCTAAAATGTGATAAAGCAATATTCCATAATCTGTGGGGTGTATATGTGTGTGTGTGACTATACAGTAAACTGTATAAAATTTGTCCCCAATTTATATGTGAGCCCTGTTCCAAAAGTTTGTTCTTGGCATGCCAGAGCATGATGGGTAATAAAGACTGACACATAGGAAGTGCTCACAAATAACAACTTCCTTTTATTGAGCAGCTATTGGGCACAAATCATTTTAGATATATTCTCTCATGTATGACTCCAAGCAATGTGAGGAAGTATTGATAGGTAAAAGAAGTTCCATTTTACAGATAACAAATTGGGCTGTGATCGTCAGTGATTACACATGTTGCCAGAGCTATGAAGCAGCAGAGCCAAGATTCAAATTCTGTCCATTGAAATCTGAAGTCTGAACTTATAATTGCCATATGATGTGGGTTGTTGAATGAATATTGACACGTATGAGGTCAAGACTGGTACCCAGAGAGGCAGACTGAGTCTGGCAGATGTTGTAGGACTCCCCAGCAAGTAATCAAGTCCAGTGGGATAACCCAGGTCAGGGAGAAGAAGGAGTGGCCACATGCCCAAGCGGGCAATAAAGAGTAGGGGACAGGTAATCGGAGCGAAGCCAGGCATCAACACAGCAAACTACTTCACTTTTCTCCGTCTCATGTCCTCATTTATAAAATGGGGCTTAAAGAACTACCTCACTCTTAAGGATGTTGTGAAAGTTAAATGAATTCTAGGATAGTACCTTGCACTTCGGACAATAAGGATTAGTATTTAGTAAACCATCTTTTTGTTTTTGTTTTTGTGGTACGCGGGCCTCTCACTGTTGCGGCCTCTCCCGTTGCGGAGCACAGACTCCGGATGCGCAGGCTTCAGCGGCCATGGCTCACGGGCCCAGCCGCTCCGCGGGATCCTCCCGGACCGGGGCACGAACCCGTGTCCCCTGCATCGGCAGGCGGACTCTCAACCACTGCGCCACCAGGGAAGCCCCAGTAAATCATCTTTAAGCTGACTTCAGGTTCTGTAGTTTTTGGATAGAAGACTGAAGAATTTACAGTGAGGTTTGAGAGTTTGAAGGGGGAGTGCCAGGCAGGAGCATCATCAAAGCTGCATCCTAGGCAGTTCTGCTTCAGGTGGAACAAAGATTGGGTGGAGATGGGGGTGGTGGTGGACATGGTGGTAGCCCAGTGCTGCTGACCAGAGACAGAAATAGCAAATTAGGGTCCCATCAGTTTGGGTTTCTGGCAGGAGATTTGCACAGAGAAATAAGAGCAAAGATTGGATCGAGCAAACTAGGCAGGGTCATGGTATTAGTAGCACCAGGGAGAGCTCCCAGTGTTCTTATAATCCTTGGAAGGCAGAAAACAAGTACTTTCCATTTATTCCTGGTCTTCTTTGGCTAGGTCTACCCTTAAAACACAAACCTTTTAGTTGTTTAAGTGGTCAGGTCTGTTAAGGAAGTTTCTGATCCAAGAGGAACAAAACTGCATTTTCATTAACTCGGGAACACTTAAGATCTGTCTGAAATTAAGGCCATATTAACTCCATGGCCTTGAGCTTAGATGGCATTCGAATGCCCTATTACTCTGTGAGAAATGACGGCTGTGTTTTCTTTACTCCAGTATCTTCCAGAAGCATGAACAGGGGGTCCTTGCAACATAAACACTGACAAACACTGCTTTCTCTCTTGCTTGTTTTATACTCTTCGGAGGATGTGGGCTGCCCTGAGCTCAAAGATACTAACTGGAGATAGGATCAGAGGCTTATAAGAGAATTTGCCCCAAGTGAAGGCAAATTTAGAACACATTTTCCCAGGGAGGAAAGGATTTAAATGGTGGTTTCAGTCCCAGCTGATCCAGATAAAACCTACTTGGCCTATAATCCAGTTTAAGGATTGTTTCTTATAATGTTTCTGTCCTGAGTTCATTACCACCAATGTGGGGCGGTAGTGACAAAAGAACCCACCTCTCTTCTCACTGGCCTCTAGAAAATAGTGCTGGTTGTGGGGAGGCATTTTTTTTCTCGCCTTGATTTTCCTGGAATGAAAGAAGTTTCCTCTCCTACTCCCTCCCACCTGTAAGAAAGAAGCAGTAAAAGGGGCAGCCCATCAAAATTCTGTTGCAGCTGCTGCTTAGTAAGGGATGATCTTAAGTATGGATTTCCTATCTTCAGGTCAATCTAAATTTTTACACAATATAGGCCTGCCCGTAGTACAAGACTAAAGCACCACTGTTATTTTAAGAAAATATGTTAGTGGCTTGAAGAAATAAGTTTTTGTTGTTTGGGTAGGGGAGGTGGTTTTTTGGGGTTGGTTCTTCTGAATTTGCAGAAGCTTGTCGGTAATGGAAGGTTACTTCACGTCCAGCAGTCCTTCCCTCTTACTCTCTTTTTTTCCCAGCAATTCCTTAACCCACAGTCCTGATTTTTCCTCTTACCATGCGGGACATTCTATCTTGGACTGTTTTCAAGCATATACTCTTCTTACTGGCTATTAGATTTTGAAGTTCCTCAAAACTGGCTCTAAAATTGCCCTCCTCTTTTCTGTATTACTTTCAGGTGATCTTGTCCACCCCCATGGCACCAAATGTTCTGTTATTGAATCAAATGTATTCCATGTTTATATTTCCAGTTCAGATCTCTCTTTTGGGTTCAACATCCATATATCAAACTGTCTGCTCTGCTTTCTTAAGCAGATGTATCAAAAGCACTACAGACTCAAGACATTCAAGACGATTCAGATTCTAGCCTCCCCCTGGACCTGCTGCTTCTACAGTGTTTCCCATTTCAGTGAACCTATAACCAGTGGGCATAAAAAAACAGAGTTCATCCTTCACATATCCATTTCCCTTGTCTTTCTTAACCAGTTCATCCCTGAGTTCTGTCAATGAGACCTCCTCATGTTTCTCAGATTCCCTCACCCCTTTTCCTCTCTATTGTCAACCCCTTCTGATAGTTCTGGTATGTACTCTACCAGCCTGCTCTCCCACCCTCAAATCTTACATGTAAAAATAATTATTTTTCCACATTATAGCCAGGGTGACCTTTTTGAAGGACACACCTTCTCAAGACTCTACTCTGCTTAAAACTGTTCGATGGCTGACAGACGAATGGGTAAAGAAGATGTGGTACATATATACAATGGAATATTTCTCAGCCATAAAAAGGAACAAAATTGGGTCATTTGTAGAGACGTGGATGGACTTAGAGACTGTCATACAGAGTGAAGTAAGTCAGAAAGAGAAAAACAAATATCGTATATTAACGCATATATGTGGAATCTAGAAGAATGGTACAGATGAACCGGTTTGCAAGGCAGAAATCAAGACACAGATGTAGAGAACAAATGTATGGACACCAAGCGGGAAAAGTTGGGGGGAGTGGTGGTGGGATGAATTGAGAGATTGGGATTGACATCTATACATCAATATGTATAAAATTGATAACTAACAAGAACCTGCTGTAAAAATAAATAAATTAAAAAAACAAAAACAAAAAGCTGTTTGTTGGCTTTTCACTGCTCATGAACTAAAGACTAACATCCTTAACAGGGTTGATAAGACTCTGTGTGATCTGGTGATAACCCCTTCTTCTAGCCTATTCTTGTAGCACTTGCTTCCTTTCTTGTTACACACAACTCACACTGTCTTTTCTATACTGAAGAAGTTCCATTCTTCCATCTGCCTTAGAATGTTCTTGAGTATACAGTTCCCTTTGCTTCTGACTTACTCTTTTCCTAAATATCTCCTACTCTCTCTTAATACCCCTGTTTAAATAACACTTTTCCATGGAAGTCTTTGTGATACCCTAGTCTAGATAGTCTCTCAGTAGTGTATGTTCTTTGATGACAGACCATACCTATTTGGCTCATGTATTTTATTTCCAGGAAGGATGGAATAGGGTGACTGGCATTTAATAGTTGCTCAATAAACACTTACTGAGAGGATGAAAGAGTTTTGCCCAGGATTATCTTTGTCTGTCATGACTGTTTCAATCCTATAGATAAAAAGTGTGATTTTTCTCTTTAAAAGATTTACATCTCTTACTTATTTTCTTCCCTGGAATCATCTTTCTTGTATTTTTAAATTTCTATATCTTAAAGATTTTTTTTTTCTGATTGAGACTTAAGGATTTATACAGAAAATTTCAGGACTTTCTTTCTGTTGACATATGAATAGGGATGCACCTTAGTGTCTTTATTCAGCTTTATCTGTTAAATTTTAGCTGTCTCACCAAGGTTTTCCTATCAGGTATTGTTTCACAGTTTCCTAAAACATCTTCCACCAGAAGTTCTGTCTGAGCCAGTCATCACAAAACACGATTGCCCTCATCTTTCACTCCATGGTACATTTCTCAACTTCATTTAACTGCTGCTAGCACATTTACCCCTGCCACAAGCTGTGTGGGATTATCAGAGATAGTCACCCGAGAAAGTACATTTCTGACTAGTCATTTTGTACCCAACACCTTGAATAACTGGATGCTGCTTTTGTTGAAAGGCTGAGGCATGTGGTGTTTGGTGACAGAATTTTCAGTTTTATATTAGACCATACCAGGCAGCAGATGGCATGGGTCATCATCAAATTTATCTTTGATTCTGTTTTATTGTTTCCTAATATCACCATCATATTTGTGAAATGGTTTGCCATTATGCTCATTTTTCTGTTTCTTTATTTTAAAACCTGTAAAGCCCTATGATGCTAACACAGAGCAACAGTTTTTTCCTGCATTTGCATTGGTACAATTTTACTCCATCTTTTTCTTTTTCCCTCTTTCTGTCAAGGCACTGGAGAGCATAGCTACAAAGAAATTACCTTGTAACAGATGAATGACTGTCTACCTGCCTGCCTATCTGTCAATTGATTGATCTATCATCTATGATCTCTTCTGCTTTCTTTTACATTCATTTAGGGTCACCCCTTCCTATTTTTTCGTAATTCATATGGTTTGCCTGGAACTGGCCCTGCGCTCATTTCTAAGAGTGGGTGCACAGTCCAAAGGAATCAATCAATGGATTTCATACCCTTGACCACAAAACTGGTTCAAGCCAGTTACAAAGCTCAATTCAAGCAATAATGGTCAGGCCTAGATTTTTCATTGTTTAAAAACAGTTGGGGGAAAATGCTGTATGTGTGAGTGTACGTGTATTTTAAGAGGATGGCTGAGAGGAGAGAATTGGGGCTTGGGAGCTGCTGAGGCCATCTTGTCACCACAGTTTCAGAGCTGAATTGACTGAGGATGAAGCCAAAATAGAAAGAGGAAGAGCCAAGTGATAGCGGGAACTTGAATCCTGATTTCATCATTTGAGGTCTTGGATCCAGTTGTACCTGAGCCAGCTTTATGTCTCTGTTTTGTTTGTTTTTTGGTTAAGCCAGTCTGAATCCTGCCTACCCCTAAAAGAGTGCTGTTTTATGTATTCCTTTTTTTTTTTTTTTAAAATCAAGCTAAAGTACTTGCTACCCTAAGGATACTGAGGGAAAAAATACATTCTAGCTGTCAACTTTGCCATAGGAGGTAGCAAATTTTCTAGAAGATTGTCTAGACCTAGGCATTTGTTTGACAGTAACGCTGACCCTTGGATGGCAAGCATCAGGTCAACTGCTATACCAGATGGCCCTTTTAGCTTCCATCAGTTCCTGAAAATCTATGTTACCAGGGGTTAGACTGTTACATTCTTATATATTAGAATAAAGTATCTGGATGACTGGCTTGGAATATTATTACAGAGTAGAAACCTAAAGTTTATGGTATCTAAAGTGTCCCTGGAGCTCTGGATTTGTCTCCCTTAGTTTTATTTCAACAATAACAAAGTTTTTCTTTTGGTATCCTTCCTCCTTTTTGCCTGGGGAGTTCAAGCCATCACGATCTCATCTAGATGTTGACGCTTACCACGCCTGGGCTGTCTGGGAGGGGTGGTGCAGCTGAATCCATGAATAACCCATGGATTTTGTAACACTGCTTAACCAGTCACATTTTTTTAAAAGGAATTTTAGATCTTGAAAGGTATTAGAACATTACAGCACCCTTATTTGCCATTCAAAAGGCGTCTTTTTATTCTGAATTTAAAAGTCTTATATACTCATTGATAAGGCATTTTCATCAAAAATTGAAACTAAATATTTATAATCCCATTACCTAGAGATATCCACTATTAATTTTTTGCACATTTAATACCAGTTTTGTTTTCTATGTGTATGAAAGCATTCGTATTTTACTGCGTATGTAGCTTTTCCTGCTTTTTTCACTTAACATTTTATTATAAATATTTTCCCACATCACTACCAGCTATTCAGAATTTTAATGGCTGTACACTTTCTCCCTCTTTGTGTGTTCCACATATTTTTGGCCATTACCCTATTGTTGTACTCCGTTAGCTCTCAATGAATTTTCTTTAAGAAGTGGCTGTCCACCTTAAGTTCACAATTACTGTTTTCAAGTAATTAAATTTGTGCTCAGAATTTTTAAAAAGATAACGTGTATTTTATAAGGATTGCTTTCCTAAGCATTCATTTGCTACTAATTTGTTTGTTCATATTTTTTGAGTGCCTACTATGGGCACAGCATCTTGTTCCTAGACATATTTCACAGACCAAGAAAATTATGCTTTAGAACATTTGTATAATGATAGCTAAATTTCACACTTGCAAAATTACAAAAAGCTGTGTAAAGATTCAAGGGTCTTTGAAGCCATCTTTGGTTCCACTTACTTGTCATTATTTAATCAGAAAAGAGCCTTATTGGGACACATATGGCATAAATAGTTCAAAAGATATTTGGATGTCTTCATGACAGAGGGTTTTCTTACATTTCAGCCCTTAAAATGTATTTTATTTTCCCACAGCTATGCACTTTTTTTTTTTTTTGGAAGGTGGAATGTCATTTTTTAAAACCAGAAATTAGCCATATTTTTTCTCTTTCCAAGGGAAATTTTTCTTTTATATGGAATTCTTCTGGTTTGCAGTGATGTATGTGTTTGTAAAAGCAATATACATGGTTTTAAAAGTTCCATCACACATAAGGCAACGTGTCTCTCCTACTGATTTGAATGGAATTGAACTTTAAAAGAATAGGTCCGTACTACACAACCCGGGAGTCTTAAAACACAGAAAGAAAGGGAAGTCCTGCTTATCCCACCAAATGTTTGCTGACGAGGCTCAACTGGGGAATGAAAGATAACAAGAAACATTTGAATTCAGTTAAATACCTATCGAGTTGTCGGGCGTTTATGGGAGGTAAGTGCAACTCAGTTGATTTCGTTCCATAGGGGGCTTTATTACCTCTTTACTTATGAGCATCAATTACTCTGGATTTTAATTTCAGCTTTGGGGTTTGATATATTCTCAGACTAAAATCAATATTTTCTCTTTCCTTAAGTCTCTTTTGCATCCTATTTGGAGACTCATGAATTACAGATGTAAAACTGAAAAATAAAACGTGAGACAATCTCCTTAATACCCCAAGAGACTTTTTGACTACTTTGAGATTTTACTGTAAAGAACTTGCTTCTTTTCATCTGGTACCAACGAAATAAAAATGTACACAAAAACCTGACTGCACTGCCACTAAATTAACATTTGTTAACAAACTGGAAATATATATTTTCTCACCTCCCTTCTTTCTTTCATCCTCTTAAACTTCTCCTCTTGGATCTACAATGGGCTGTTTAAAATAGGTCCACTTACAACCTCATGTGGGGCCTTTATAAAATGGTGTCCTCATATCCAAAGTCACTTTTATTCCCAGTAGCACTCACCTGGTCTCTATTTGAAGACAATAAGACCTCTCTATATATTCATTTAGAAGCTGAATTTTGCCCTTGATGTTACATTTTATATTGATTATCAATTAACTTTTAAGTTGCAGTTAAGCTTAAGTACTTTTTACACATAGGGAATACAGCACACACTGAATTTTTTAAATAGAAGCTTCCCTGAGGGCAACATTTCTATTCAGTTGCAGTATATCATATGAGCCTTTTACGGCATCTTTAGTTGTGGACAAATATTTTCAATATGATTTGTCCAACTTTATTTATTATGCTATAAAGTTTACTTTCAACTTTTAAAATGCTCTTCTTGATATCTAGGTATTTAATGTTGATATCATGCTATCATTGAGGAATCAAAACTGTGGAATAGGAATTAGTTCTGAGGTCTATGTTGACACATGTGTACTTTCACCACCGGCTGGCTTTATGACTTTGTTCCAATCAATTAATCACACTGTGTCTAATATTATTTGAACATGAGGCAATATTATTCTATCTTTATAGAGACCTCAAGTCTTTCCTTAGGATCATAACTGCCTTTATAGAGTCTCACTGATGCCTGCCCCAATTTTATGCCTACTATAATTTTCCAAAGTTTTAACCAATGGAGTACTCTAATTTCACAATCTGAAATTAGTGGCAACTCAATTTGGGAACAGTTTTCATCTGCTAACTGTGCTTCTTAACAGGGATAGAAATATTAACTAATAAATAACTAAGTGTAAGTAACTTATCCAAGCCACACTGTTCTAAGTCAGAAAGTCAGGATTCAGATACCAACTGTTGGACTCCAGAGTCCAAGTTCTTTACCTACAGTCTGTAACTACTAAGGTATCAAGTATCTTCATTTACAATTTTTAAAGTAATTTTACTTCACTATTTAAAAAATAACTTGATGCAGCTTACCATCAAACATCAACATACAAGACAGTTAAAAATTAGGATCATAAAAAAATTAGGGATCATAAATATAGAAAAATGGAGGTGAAATTATTGTAATTTAAAAAACTAAAACCTGTGCTAAACTGATTACTGCAATATAACAGTAAATTTAGGAACAGTTCCCACAGATAAGGCAAAAAAGGAAAATGTGATGGGTTACATGGCTGTCATTTAATAAAAGGAAATATTTACATATTCCTCAGTAGGAACAAACTTCAGACTTTATTCTGATACTAAATTCTAGCAATTTACGACATGAATCTTCCCTTCTCCCTTTTTGTCATTCATTCAACAACTATTTATTGAATGCCTTATATGGCCTTAGTATTATGCTAGTCACTGAGGGTTCAGTGGTGCTCCCAGTGGAAACTACAGTAGTGGAGAAATAACAATGAATCCTTATATTAGTTTGTAATTACAAAGTAATTACAAAGTGAGATCATTGCTATGTGGAAAGGAGCGTAGTTCTATGACAGCACATAACAAAATTATACGAACTAGACTTGGGGTTAGGAAAGGCTTTCCTAAAGAAGGGATGATAGAGCTGAAATCTTAAGGATACGCAGAAGCTATTTAGGTCCTTGCTTTCCAAGTGTTGCCTGTAGACCAACAGCACTGGCACCAGCTGGGAGCTTCTCAGAGATGCAGAATCTTAGGCTCCAGCTTGGACCTACCGAATGAGAGTCTGCTTCTGTTTTAACTAGATACACAGGTAATTCCTTTGAACATTAAGGTTTGAGGGGCACTGATCTAGGAGAAAGGGTAGGAGGGGACAAAGGGAGCAGTGTGTCCAAAGACTCTGGGACAGGAAGGAGAATAGAGGAACTGAAATTCAGGCAGTGTGCCTGGAGTCTTTGTCGTAAGGGAGGGGGAATCCTGCATGAGAAGGTAATGGAGATCTACGCATACTGGGGCCACTGAAGCAGGGCTTCGCAGGCCTGAGAGACTCAGGGATATTTGAAGATTTCTAAGCAGAGAAAGAAGATAATCAGATTTATCTTTGGAAAACATCACTTTGCACTGCAGAGAGCACAGAGTATTCAAGGTGGAAGCAGAGGGCCATTTTGGTGGCCATTATGGTGTCTAAGTAAAAGATGATAGTGTAGAGATGGTGAAAAGCAGACAGGTTTGAGAGATATTTAGGGGGTTAAATTAATTAGCTTTGGCAATAGATTTAATATGAGGGTGAAGGAGAGTGAGGGGTCAAGGATTACTCTCAAGTTTCAAACTTGCACCTTCTGGATGGATCAAGGTGTTGAGACAGGGAATCCCTGAAAGACGACCAGATTGGAAGGGAAATAGTCAGTTGAGTATTATAAATGTTGAACTTCAGGTGCCTTTGAGGTAGTGGAGACATCAGAGGTTGTTATAAAACTAGGTTCAGACTGGTCTGGATTTGAGATATAAATTTGGGAGTAAGATGGGTAGCATGTTGGATAATTTATTTAGGAAAGATGTACAAAAAGATTTTCATTGTACTATCTCTTATATTGAATTCCAATAATGCTTGCTAATTTAATAAAAGCATTTTTATAGAGTGCCAAATTAATATAATCCAGCTCCACTGGTTTCTGTTGTTTAAAGTAGAATCTGGAATAGATTTTAGAGAATCAGAGAGAGATAGATAGTATATTTTTTAAACTTTCTCAAATATAGGTTGTCTTCACCATGCTTTGGCAGAAGTTGGATGGAACTCATTTAAAAATTGAATTCCCTGTACTTTAAGCATGGATATTATATGTTGCCAAGTGCCTAGTCCATAATAGACCCACAATAATATTTAAATTGCTGATTGTTGAAGTGAGAGCTGTATATTTTAGGTAGCAAACTTGTAGGTGGTAAAGCTGATATTCTATTATGAAAATTAATGAGCCTGATAAAACTTCTCATTCAAATAGAGTGTCATCCTACCTCTATGCAGAGAAGGGCTGCAGAGGTGCATCTGAGCTGTGCTAAAGCTAATCTCTAAAATATCTCTGATTCTACTCAGATACATGGACACATACAAATAGTGTGGAAGATATAATTTGACTAGAAAATTTAAGGGTAGATTTTATCAATGAGCTGAATCAGCTCTGAAAATGTAAGTGTGGCTTTTATAGAATAAGTTTACCATCTGCAAAATACATGCTCAAGAGGGTTAACAAATTAACCCATTGGGTGGAGGGAGGAGCTGGAATCAGGGGTAATTATAAAAATATTGAAAAAATGATATGGTAAGAGCACAAACCAATAAGACATCAGTCATATCGCTGAGGGTGCTGGAGAACCTGTTGCTATAAAGGCATTACTTGGATTAGCTTAGGGTAGTTATTTTGGGGATGAGAAGCCAGGCTGCTAGGAGCATGGTCAGTCTTTGAGGGGTAAGAGCAGTCAGTGGTCTGTGACTGTGGATAATAGTATTTCATTATTTTAACAACCAACATGGCCTGTTCTATTACTCCCTGGCTGAATACCAGCCCTGCCTACAATTACACATTTGAACTACAAGGAATGATGAAACCAGTAATCTTTGATTTGAACATGGTTAATATTTTGCTATTATTTTTGACAGTGATGAACCAATAGTTTCATCTGCTTTTTAAGGCCATACGCAATAAACTATACCATCAGTAACAAAAGAAATGACTTATCTTCACTGTCTGGCTGGAGGGCAATAATGAGAATGGAATTTCTGATTTTCAAGCAGGGAAGGAGTGAAAGACAAACCAGTTGTACACCATTACACTTTGAATATGGTGTTTCAAATGACTCTTCCAAACTCCTTTGATTCTGGGAAGGGTTTTAGGACAACAGGCTCTGAGAAAATACTGAGTCAGGGCTCTGAGCTGAGATTATATGATTTGGAGGATGAGGCAACACAGCTTGAAATGATCCTGCCATCAATGGCTACTTTCCTGACCACCCACTATCCTGGGGCTCAAAGAACCAGAGTCATATAAGTGAGAAAGAACCATCAGCTGAATCCAGGTACTTGATGCAGTCCAGCTTTCTCTTCCTTGATGCTAATGTGCTGCTTGGAAGCAACTTATTCTACCTTCTCTGTCAATTTTTCTGACTGTGTTCTGTAGTTTTGACTATTTCTCTCATAATATTGTGAATTCACTTCAGCTTTTGAACTGAACTTTAGTAACTAAAATAGACTCTGATTATTTTTTCTATGTAGTGGTTAAAGCTTGGGTCCATCACTTGTAAATCTTGCCTGGGCCTTGATCAATCTGAGTCTATCAACCAAGCCACATTTCCTAGACTCAATCTTCATTACTACTTTGCTCCTTCTCCCACCTTTGGGGTAATATCTATTATAAATGATTCTGTGCCATTTTGCACTACCCTTTATATATTAGTTTAATGCCGGACTTTAAAAGTTATGCTTGTATGAAGCGTAGTCTCTTCCCTAAAATGGCCAGATTCATCCACTCTGAAAATTTGATTTGACTGGTTTATAAACAAAAATACACTAAATCATGATTCCCAGAAGCATATTATTGGTAAATGGAATAGCATATGATTAGCATATCAATTACAGTTCAGTGTTTTTCTTTTTTATGTTTTTACATCTTCATTGGAGTATAATTGCTTTACAATGGTGTGTTAGTTTCTGCTTTATAACAAAGTGAATCAGTTATACATATACATATGTTCCCATATCTCTTCCCTCTTGTGTCTCCCTTCCTCCCACCCTCCCTATCCCACCCCTCTAGGTGGTCACAAAGCACCGAGCTGATCTCCCTGTGCTACGCGGCTGCTTCCCACTAGCTACCTATTTTATAACCTTGCACCTAAAGCAATTAGAGAAAGAAGAACAAAAAAACCCCAAACTTAGCAGAAGGAAAGAAATCATAAAAATCAGATCAGAAATACATGAAAAAGAAATGAAGGAAACGATAGCAAAGATCAATAAAACTAAAAGTGTTTTTCTTTTGTTTGTTTGATGACTGGTGTGAGTTCCATGAAGGAGAACAATCTCAGTAGAGAGGTTTATGGAAAAACAAGATGTTATTCTACTTGTTGCATTGACAAAGATTTGTTGTAAGAGTTTGGCTATATTTTTTCTCCAGTCCATCTTATTCCCAGTAATAGATAATAATGGTCATACTTATTGAGTTCTTATATGCACTGTTATCATAATCCCCAATTAATTAATGTTTCAATGTTAAAGTCATCAATACTGAAATAGCCTCATAACTTTAATTTCAAATTTCAAGGTTTTAGGATATATTTGTTGTGATTAATACTTTTTTGCTATTCCAAGATAATGAAACCTTAAATGAGGGAATATTACTGTTTCTTGGGAACCAAGCGATAAAATGAGAATAATTTCATATGTACATACATGTAGAAACTTAATCTTGGAAGGATTATTCCATTCGTATAGCTTACAGTAGGAAATTATGACCTTCATAATTATGACCTTCAGATAATCTCAAAATTGGTTTAAATTTCACCCTCATCTGCAAAAGAATGGAACAGCCCTAAAAATTCTTATGTTTAATAAATACCTATGAGCCACTTGTCACTGATCTCATGAAGAGGTGGCTTTAATAAAGCTAAATAGTCAATTTTGTATAGCCTTAGAGAAAAAAAGAGATCTAATTGTGTCCAAGGTATCATAGTATCAAAAGTGTATAATTACCTTCACTAGGATGTTATGCATTATTTCTCTTATTTTTGGAAACATTTGAGATATAGGCTAATTACTGCATCCTTAACTCTTGTCAGCTTTATAAAATCCTGTTGTTTCACTTTCCAGATAATTTTTCCTTGTAAAACTTTCTGTCTTTTGTCTCCTAATAAATGTGCCCGTTCTAAATCCTTTTTCTTTTAAAATGAAAAGACTAAAAGGACTACTTTTGTAATTAAAAGTCATGTTAAAATAACCTCAGAAGATTGTTTCTAGATATCAAAACATCTTTATGGTCCCATTTCTATGGCAAGAAAGACAAGCGACTGGAATCCTGTACATTTTACTGTAGTTTACATTAATTACCTTCTATTAAAAAATGACAAAGACCTTTTTGAAAGGGAATCTGGCATTCTTTCCAAGAAATGATGGCAGACACCCTACTTTGCTGATTTCTTGACACTTCTAATTACCTGTATTCATTTGAAATCATTTCCTTTGTAGAGAGTTATTGGCATGATTTTCTGAGAACAAGAGGAAAATGGAAAACATTTTAGCAAGTTAAGAGGAAAAAAAATCAACAGTATCATTGTTTGCTGCTTTTGTTGAAACTACCTACATGAGTCATTTGAGGGACATGAAGGTAAATGAAAGGTTATACTTTGCCCTGCACGTTGTTGCTGGTATTTGTAATGTCAATAACTGTAGAAGGTTGTCAGGAAACTGGAGAGATAAAGGTCAATAGCAATGACAAATATATCATTGTACGTGTTTGAATATGCAATATCAGCCTAATCTGCCAGTGGAGGCTTTCACACCCTGGAAATATCAATCAGGTGCTCCGTGAAACCCACCGATTGTTCTCTAGTCTCCTAGAGTATTTTGGGGGGATCCAAAGGTCGAAAACCCATCAGAGCTTTTTGGGGGGCGTGGGTGGTATCGCAATCATTGCTGAATATACATATCAATGCTCATTGTTTCTTTTAAAGTTGGGATTAAAAAACATGTTAAAAGTTACCCAGTTTCTCAGATTGCTTCATTGGTGGGAAATTTAAACATTTTTCTTTTCACCAAAAGAGGAAGAGACAGTGTACTCAGCTTTGTATACCATGGCAATGAGTTATATGCCAGAGCCTTTCAGTGTTATAAGCTAAATTAAATATTAACTATGGCTTGCATACAATCTTGACAAAAATGTAGTTGGCTAATAGTGAACCCTTATACCCAGCCCTGCCCCCTGTTGATTTTGGCATGTTAGAAAGTGTAGCCATTTGTATTCAATAATAAATTATTTACAAATGAAATGCACAGGTTACTTAAACTGTGTCTCTACTAAGAACAGACTTGTTAAAATACATTCTATTGCAGCCAAACCAAGATATTCAGATTCAGTAGACAAATGCACCTATCTTCCCTTTAGTAAACTGTGCTGGAGAAATCACTTAAAACCTTTTGGGAAATGAAAAGTAAAAATGAAGTAGCAAGAGATCTTTTAAATGAATGTGCTTCAACTTGGTCTTAAAGAACACCTGCAGGATATAAAGGCAGTGTGTTTGAAACACAGAGGGATTATATTTTATGGGTATTACTTTTAAATTTTTGCATCTTCTGGTACTCTCTGTTAAAATAAAATATTTTGAAAAAATCTACTCTTGAGACGTCTTGAGACGTTTTGCATTTCCTTGGGTATTATGACCCCCTTGCCTAACGCCGACTCAAGGCATAAGTCGTCCTTCCAAATGCGAGCACGAACCACGTGGAAAGAGAAGTGAAAAAGAGATCTGCTCCTGAGGAGTGTCCCAGAGTGTCCCAGACAGGAAAAAGAACAGTGAAGTCAGCTGCACCCTGAGGTGACAGAATAAGAGAAAATGTTGCAGGGGACAGAGAGGACCTAAGGGAGAAAGAGATAGAAAGACAGAAATGGTTTAGAGAGAGGGAAATAAAGATGGGGCATTAAGAAGGTAAAATATACATAGAATTTAACATAACAAATGTAATCGTTACATAGGAAAAGTGAGTTACTGAACCTAGAGAGGGAGAGAAAGAGAAAAGGTAGACTGTAGAGATTGAGAGAGAAAGGGATAATGTTTAGAAAGCTGATCAGGAAAGAAAATGCTAGACAGAGAAAAAGGAAACAAATAGCAAAGAGTCCCTGATGTTTTCCAGCCAAGGTGTCTGTCCATTCAAGTGACAATGAAGGAGTCAGAGGCTCCTTACACCTCTCCTCTGCACACGCCACCCGTAAATGAGCCTGTTAGAAAGCTCTGTGCCCCATTCATTGCAGTGAATCTACAGTGTGCTTATGCACCTCTTTTCACTTTTAAATATTCTACAGAGTTCATTATGGAGATTTTTACATTAGGGTATTTTTTTTTTCTAGAGCTCTAATTATTTCCAGATAAATAATAATTTTACAAGTTCTCAAACAACAAACTGTAAATGGTGTAAGTAGGACATTTTGAGATTGGATTATTTCCCCTTTCACTGGTTTCCCTTTGTATTTAGTTAGTTTTTTTATTACATTTCTGACCTTCAGATAAGACTCCTATGTAAGTAAACAGTCTGGCTAAATTCACGCTGTGCCAAATGACAGCTATTGTACTGTTCCAAAGGTTTTATTTATTTTACTTTTTATTTTTTGTAAATTGAAATTACAATTACAAATGACAGAGGGGGACCTTTACTTTTGTCTTCTTACTTGAAGGTAGTATTTTCTTCATGAAGGTAACTCTAGGGTTTAAGAAACAATAAAAGGGCTTGTATGCACTAGACATGTGTTAAATAGAGTTAATTTTTCTTTGCAATTTCAGCAACTTGAATGCAGGCGCTGGAAACGATAGAGTCCTGGACTGTCTGTGCTGGACAGCCTTCTTTTTATAGGCTAACCTCTGGGTGAGAATAAAATTTTGAAGGTTATATTTTTTTACTTTATTTCTTTCCCTCCTCCCTCCTCCTTTTTTTGGGTAAAGATTAAATTGGAGACAAATGGGTAATACAATGCGAATAGCTCTCTATTTCTTGGGATCTCTTTTTAAAAAAAGTTTGTGATTTAGCACAAATTAAAAAATGATCATTTTGCAGAGGTAACTTTGTTCTTTTATGTTAGATGACTGGTACTGAAAATCAGCTTATGAAGTCATACTTTTCTATTAAACCTGTATCATTTTGAAATTGTTTTCTTTCCTTTCATAGCACAATATTTGGGCAATAACAGAATTACGTAGTACTTTTTACTCTTATTTGTTCATTATTACTGATCATTTTAGTCATCAGTGGCCCACAGTGCGAACTACTCAGAATTTGCAGAATTATTCCATAGCTTTTTCTCTCTAAACACTTAATATAATTTCTAAGTGTTATAACCTACTCTACAAGGTGAACGTCCTGAAAGATAACTGTTATTCACAGGTGTTAGGGATGGGAGAGATTAGATATAATTTTATTCATATCTATCTTTTCTATCTCTCTATGTAGGCACATAAAGTATTCGACATGACAGAGTGTGCAGTTGTGCGGGAAATCACAGACCTCAGGTGTTTTCTGAGGTAAGAAAGGAGTAAAGGCCAAATGCTTCCAGTGTTCCAGAAATTAACTTATGCAAACACCCTCTCTTCTCTCTTTCTTTCACACTTGCTGTATTAACCAAGTCTTCCTGTTTGAAAGGAACAATTATCTAGCTTTTAGTGTAACGTTAATCTTTTCCAGATATTGTTCCTTCTTCAAAACTCACTAATCTTACTTATTAAGAGTCTGCTTAAGGAAATCAAACACACAAAGAATTATTTCAATTATTTTTGCACTATAAATAAATTGTTGAGAATTTGATAGTTTTGCAAGATATTGTGATCTGAATTTAAGCAAGAGACAACAACCAAAGTAAGAGAGAATAGTTAAGAAGCAAGTAAAAAAAATAGAGTGAGGGTTATTGGTAAAACGTAAAAGCAATTAGCTAGTGGAGAGAGAAAAAAATAAACTTTAAGTATAAGAAAGGAGACGTTTGTTCAATCATAAGTAAGAGAAAAGATACAGGAGGCCATAGTGGATCACAAGCCAAATATGGGTTAAAAACAGAGCCCTGTTTTTCATACACAAAATACTGATAGTCACTGAAGAATTTAGGGAACATAAATAATCATCTACATTATACGTATTATTAATCAGTTCCTTGTTATCACACTGTGTCCTTTAGGATCCTACCACTTAAGCTGAATGTGCAGAATTTGGAGTAGGTCCAGAGGAAGCAGCAAAATAACTAAAGGCTTGGGAAACAGTCTCAATGAAACAAGGGTAAAGGAACTGGCCTTGTTTAGTCTGGAGAAGAAAAGACTTGGAGGGAATTAATAGCAGTCTTCAAGTTCATGAAGGAACACAGTCCTTTGCAGGTAGAGTGAACAGCTGGTCTCTGTTTCCTCTGAGGATAGTACAAGACAGCAGGGTCTTAAATGCAGGAGACAGGATTTAGGCAAGATGTTAGGAAGATCTTCTCTACCTTGGGGGGAGTGCAGAGAAAGGATCCTCAGGATTTAGAATGTGTTGAGGGAATTATTATTATTATTTTTTTGGAGTCAGTCCAAATTGCAGAATAAAAAGAGAGAATACAATCTATAAAACCGGAACCTATGGGGAAAAGGAGACAAAGAATGAATACTTGTGATCTAGGGATAAAGGCCCTCTGGGAAAAAAGAAATACTAAATTCTAGGAGTGTGTAAGAGTCAGAATACTTGACCAGAAGGGAAAGTACGTTACAGAAAAAAGGAGAAGATTAAACAGGTAAAGATAAAACAATGAAAACTCAAGGGTATGGCATGTATTTGGAAACAAATGTACAATTTTAATTAAAATTTCGTTTTCGTGCTGGGAAAAGAATTCTAAGTATTTATGTGTACAATATATACCAGCTACTAGTAATTTAAAAAAAATTCTGTGCTTGACATATTGGTTCTTGAATAATAAACACAGGACCAACATACATTTGCAATATTTAATGAACAGTTTAAAAAAAATAATGGGGAAATGAACTAAATAACTTCTTAAATTCTTTTCAGCCTTTTGGTCTTATGACATATGAGAAGGTATATATATATATAAAACACAAAACAAGAATAAAGAATAGATAGCATTCAAGAAGCAATACTAGAACCGAGAAAAATGATTGCAAAAGTTATCAACATCTTTATCATAGGATATATTAACTGAGTATTCAGTGATCCAGGATTAAGCAGATCAAACAAAGGAACACTGATCCATGAATTTCAGAAATTTAGAGTCTAAGATTTGATACAAATGTTGCTTTATAGGTAAATCACCTGGGATTGCAGAATCTATTGCACTTAAAATGATGCTTAGGTGTATAAATATAGAAGTATAAATGACCATTTCAGTGAGTTGAATTGTTAAAGGATGTGCATTAGCTTTTAAAATAATTGCAGAGGTTAAGATTTCCAGTCCCCTGGAACTATGACTGCAACTCAAACCAATAATCAAAATTGGGCTTAAAAATTATGAATATATTGTGGGTCTGGGTAAGCAGCTTGATTTGTAGAATATTTGGTTAGTTTGATCAATTTTCTAGTTACTTTTATTTCTTTGGATAGTCACTCTTTGAAAATGGAATAGATTCTGCCTATGTTTAGCTTTGTTGAACAAATTTTCAGTATTTCTCAGCTGTATTTTGTCATTGATAGGTTCAGTCTAATGTGTTTTGCAACTCACGTTTTTTTTCTGATGTTTAAAACTTTCCTTCACTCTCAACTGCAGAAAATAGAATAGTCCATATTTGAATTTATTTTGCCAAGATGATAGTTATGTATATTTTATAACATTCTGGTACACAGATCTTAGCAATCTAAAAATAGATCTCTGCAAATATTTTTTACTGCTTTTTAAAAATATAGTTACAAACACTTCACTTGTAAAAGATTTTGGTTTGGAAATACATCTTAGTGTCTCTCTCTCTCTCACTCCCGACAAAGAAAAGCCTTTTGTTCTGGTCTCTCTGGCACTACCTCATTCTGTGACTTTCTGCTGTCCCCTAGCGGCATGTTAATCTTCTTGACTACTGTGTGATCGCCTCTGGAACCAATTCTCTACTCTTCTGTGTTTTTTTGTGACTCTCATTAGCAGACATTTAAAATACTATTAAACAACCCATGAGCTGCCTTTTAGAAGCAATAACCCTGTTGTTTAGTCCAAACAGTTTTCCATTTATGAATTCTTACCCTAGTAAACATGTACAGGGAGTGCATGCTATCTAGATTCATTGTGTTATCTCACCACAATAAACATTTCAGGTTTTCAGAATTTAACACAAAACTGATGAAAGCAAAATGTTATCAGTTTTGACTGTTCTATACATAACATACGGTAGCTGAAAGGTAATTTGTGACAGGTCAGACTATTTATGTCAATAGGTTTACAAACAAAAATTGTTCTATTCCTTTTCCTTTGCTTTTCAAAGTCCTGGTTGGTTACTATCATTGTCATATTTGCTAATTTCATGGTGACATTTTTCTATGAACTATTTAGAAAGATACAATAAAACTGTATGTATTTGAAGCATTAGATGTAATTCACTTATGGAAAAGATTTTGCATCAACATATACCATGAGGATTAAAAAAAGATTAAAACATATTCCTAAATTTTTCTGGATGTTAACTTTCTTTTTACATGAATCAGAATTATTTTTAAGATTTAAAGATGGTTTGGTTATCTTATCTTCCTTCTGTGTTTTATGTGTTTGAGATATACTGTTCAGCTGTGATATGGGGCCAGTAAATTTTTCAGTGCAGCATTTTGGTTTTCTAAATTAGCATGCCAAAATATATGTAATGAGAATGGAATGTAAAAATTTGTCAAAAACAATAGTTCAGGTTTTTTAATATTTAATTTTAACTCATGCAGAATCACTGTAAGGCTGGCTTACACAATTCTTTTAAAAGATGGCTAAAAACAAACCAAGAAGAATTTACAAGAAAAAAAGGTCTGGTGAAATCTGGCCCATTAACTGAACATTACAGGAATCCGAAACGTATACCGAACTAATGATTTCTTGGCACTGACTTGTTTGGCACTTATCATGGTTTTGACAATTATCACATGAATAGCAACACTTTTTTCTTTCTGAACTTGGGGATGGAGGGAAGTGTTCTAGGGGGGAAAGGAGGCCCAAAACCCTGGAAACTCCTATTTCTTAGTAATTCAGTGTTCAGTTTAGCCGTGTGGAAGAAAAATAACTAAACTGTAAGGTTCTGTTAAATGACAATATTCTTGTTTCTTCAAAGAAAAGTTGGTGTAGTTTTTAACTGCCTCTCTTCTGAAAGGTCAGATCACTGCCCAATTTAGTCATTTTGTCTGTTTATACATGCCTCCATTGGGATAAGATATCCAAAAACAAAGCCTTAGATTGCAATCAATCTTGGCTTAAGTGCAAAGCCATCCAACCAATCCAAGAAATCCTATTGACTATCATGTGGAAAGGGAAATGGAAGAGTTTAAACGCCTAAACTTTTTCTCAAGAGAAAGATAAGCCACTTTTTTAAACTTCCTTAACATATGAGAGAACTCATGCTCCCTCCCTCAATTTTATCCCACCACTCAATATCTCAAATTCAAATTTTATGGTTTCCTAAAAATACATCCTCCATCAAACACTGTAAGTTACAATAGCTATTTTTCGCAGAGAAATGTCTGATTTTCTTTTTTTTAGTTGTCTATTCAGCATGTAAATGTTCTAAAAATGTTCTCCTGGAGTTATTTTTAAAAACTCATGGTATGTTGGATAATAAATATTGTTACTCTGTCATTGGAAACACTGGAAACAACGTATTTGACAGGTTAATAGGGATGAGAATTCCATTAGAAAATTTAATTAATTTCATTTTAGATAAATGTGATTCTTTCAAAATCTTAGTTCTAATGACTAAATGGGCAAATTTCTTTGCCATTGTAGATTCCATTCAGTTAATTATCTTGTAGATTATTTGGAAAATGAGGGCAGAAAAAAATATCTTTTTAAAAAAAAATTAAATCTAGAGACAGTCAATAAATCTTCTCTAATGTAATATAGCATTATCAGTGGCCTATTCTCTACAGAATTAGTGTTTCCAAAACAAATAATAAAGCCGAGCAGTCCTACTTTTTACAACGCTGGAGACTATCTAAACAAAATGAACAGATTTATAGGGCTATTTTTAGTGTGTGTCACTTGCATTACAGTTTACATTTGCTTTCAAACCTTATTTGACATTCTTGGTAGAAAAATACAGGCAGAACACTCATTAGGAGTCTTAATAAAGGACAGTCTCCATAGGGCAGTTACCAAAAAACCAAAGTCGAGGCATGTATAAGAATGCTCTTTGGACTTTAGGTCGTGCTGTTTCATTTTCAGTTGTCTAAAAAAGGGAAGTCCTCAACCAAAATGCAGATTTAAGGTTCTGTTTATAAAAATTTTAAGGCATTGGTATAGCCTACTAATAATAACTGAAGTAAAAGCACATTTTTGAGGGTAGAAATTTTCACACAGCAACAGGTAAGTGCTTCTCTGCCTAAATGACTATTATTTTTCTATAAATTGTATATTCACATTAAAGTGAAAATTAACTCACTGGAGATGAATAGTACAATGTTGTGATTTTCTGCAAACTGTTCTTCCATGAATAAAAATGCATGGAAAACCTTATGTAATGTTATGAAATATGTCACTGCACATAGATTTATGGAAAAATACCATGTTATATTTCAAAATATAGATTCAAGAATTAAATATTTGCATTTCGTCTAAACCAAGTTTCTCTAGCAGTTTGTTCCATGTGAGAAAGGCCAGTGCTTTCCACAGGGAGAGGGACCCCATTTCACTTGCATATACAAATAGGGAATGAAGAATTCATCTCCTTTTGTTTATTCTGAAAAGATATCCTATCAAGAGGAAAGTGACAGAAAGATAAAATCAGATACATAGTTAACCACTTTGTCACGTCTTTTTCTCCTATGTAAAGGGGAACATTTTGATAAGGTTAGCCTGTAAAGAAACCTAAATTGACACCCTGCTCCTTGCCTCGTGGTGCTTTCTCATTAATCCTGTTCATGTAAAACTCCCTAGTAAGGAAATTCCTTAGCTGTAGACATCATTCAGCTGAGCCTTATAAATAGAGCTCAAATTCAAAGGTAAGAAAACAGACAAGAATTTTACACCAACCACCCTGATAAGATATGTTTTCAAAGCAAAAACACATCTACAAAGTCTTGTGGGATGGAAACGTCCGATTAAACACTTAAGAAAACATGCTTTCCCACACAGCAGCCTCTTTATTTGCGTGGAGTAATTTCTTAGAACAACAAAAAAAGTAACTTGGCACATCTATTGGGGCTTATTAAAATTCAGTGTACCACATGTAAACCTGAAAAAGAGATTTCTATAAAATCATGGCTTGACACATTTGCTCCCTATGAACCTGAATAAAAACGAAAAGTGAAAATTGTACATTTGGATGAAGAGTAATATTCATCCTAACTGCTGAAAAAATACAAATGAAGGCACTTTGGGAGGTTTCAAACAGTTTGCTATAGAGGACTCATCTAAGAAAGTAGTTTTATAGCTTGATGAGTGTTTTTAACCAGTTAAAGATGTTACTACAGCTACCTTCAAACCATGTTATAAACAATGTCTCTGATGAAAAGATTGTCACCGATTTTTTTTTTAATTTGAAGCTTTCAATCATCTCATTCCTTAGGCTTTGCAGTGTAAAGGAATTGCATTTCTATAATAAATTTATCAATGACTAATTAGTTTAGTGATGAGTGCCTAATTTGGGTTTCTATGTAATATAGGGCCAGTTTCAATTTCTTCTAGCACTGGTTTATCCCGACCTATTTAACATATGAATTAAGCCCAAATCTCTTTCAAAATTCAGTGCTGTACTTATTCCTGACAAAATAATAAAAAATAATTCATTGTCATAATCTCGATTTACAGTTTAGTTAGGTTGACTGAAAATATGACTTCTATGGGAATCCCTGTTGCCCCTTAAATTCCAGTTTGCTTTCCAGTAGGTTTGTGTGCTGGTGAAAGTTGGTGCAACTAACACTTAATAAGTCTACTTAAAAATAAGCTGCTTTCGATTTTAAAATATTGTTTAAACAAGAGAAAAAGAAAAACCTGAGCCTCTTCCAGTGGATTATTTTGTAATTTTAAATAACCAAAAAAAAAGGTAAACCAAATCATATGATAAATATATTGCAAGTGGGGACAGACAAGGCATTTTTCAAAATTAGACTGCTATGACAAGCAGTTGTAAGGCAGTCTGCTTTCTTATTTTTTGGGAGGGAAGTGGAAATTAGGAGTATTATAATTGAAAATGTATACCCATAGCAACTAAAATCATCTGTTAAGATATTCAAATTCCTCTTCTTTCAATCAAATACATACACAGTGTTTTTATACTTTTGGTGATCTTTACTTTCCAGTTGTGGTGGATTTATTTCAAATTTTACAACATCACTTTATGTATTTTATATATTTTTGTCTATAAAGCATTCTCCAAATGGTAGTTATTTATGTGAATAGAAACATAGCACGAAAATATGGCTTTTCTCCCTATTCCATTATTGAAATGGAATATGATCATTAGCCAGGGCTGTGGTTTACAACATTTTGAAAAATAGCCTAAATAAATAAATGTCAAACGAATCAAGAAAGGACTATTGTAATTATTTTCAGAAAACGACATACCATTAAAATTTTTCAGCTATTAATAATTGTTTGGAAGAAAATAGAAGGTTGCATCTTTAAAAATTAGCATACTATACCTCTTTCAAGTGTTAAAAAGATTCAGTACTCAACTTGGATTTGTGAAAATCGTGATTAAGGAACTGTTCATGATCATAATAAAGTCACACGATTAACCCTGAATTTAGAAGTTGATGATGCAGCAATAGACAATACTGTGACTAAGTACAGTGTCTGTTTCTCTTTTATAATTTGGAAAAAGTGTTTCTAAATCAACCTCCTCACTCTCAGCAAAGGTGCCTCACTTTTGAAGCAGAGAAGTTTATCCAAATTCCTTTTAGTGCTTTCACTTTGTTACTCAAGTCAGAGACAAAGAATATTTTCTCAGGCATTGATTTTTCTTTTTACTCTCTTGTGGTTAGTAAGAATGTATCATTTAGAGGTCCTGAAGGTTGAAATGCATATAAAAATCAGTTTTGATTTCCAAAAACCATTTACAGTGAGAGCAGAAGGAATTTTAATCATTTTATCATGTGCTTCATATCATCTAGGTATACTTTTAATTAAACACTGCTCCATAAATAAGCAAATAATAGAAGTTAGCAGAGAAGCAGTTGATCTAAATCATGACAGTTGCTCATTTATCTTTGTCCTAACTAGACAATAGGAAATGACACTATGCTGTTGTTTTCTATGCATTAAGATTTCCTTCTTAAACAAATGCAATTGAGGCAGTTTGTTTTCCGACAGCCCAGCATACACTGCCAGTGGCCAGAGTTTTGTCTTGTCTTCATCCAGAGGAGGATTAATCTTGGTGATGGTGCAAACAAAATGTATGTCTGGGGTCAAAGTGCAGACTGCCTTTTGGGATCTGCATTACATTAATGTCATTTTTGGGTTCCTGACGTTAATCAAAACCAACACCATAAAGCGTCACTTAGCTAATTTGTGTATTATTGTCAATGTTACCATTAATTATGCGTTTGTGAGGAAAAAGAGGATTAATGAGATGTCACAGGTAATTTACAATGATCAGGCTCCCCAGGACATTAAGAAAACACTAGCTGGGTAAGATTACCATGCAATCATAATAGTATGCAAGAAGCAAAAGTCTTTGTGGAGGAACCACACTAATATTGTCCATCATTATCAAAATCTTTCTTCACTAGAGCAATGCCTAGTATTTTTAAATACCTCGAATTAAGTGTTTGTTTTGGCCTAAAACGTTAGGCTCTAATGTATTAATTATGAAACTTCTGTTGAGGTGTATCTCTCTTCAAGTTCTGAGGATAAGCTATTGTTTCTCTTGAAATGTAGGCAAGTCACAGAGGATTAATTCTTTAGTGTGCCCCATGAACTCGAGTTCACATGTGATATCTCTAGGAAACCATTTTAGGTGGTTTGAGTAGTTGTATTTAAATCAGGCTGAAAAAGAGATCTCTTAAATCACTTCATCTTCTCCAGTTTAGTCCTTACTCAGAGCCATGTAAATAAATGGCTTTGCTTTCTGTCATCCCGTTTCTGGAGTTCCCTCAGTGAGGAGAGACAGAATAACCTAACGGAAGAATTGTATCAGCACAATACACCTGGGGACAGGAACACTGAAGTGCAGTCCTGCATTATAGTCTGAAAGGCCATAGAGTAACCTGGGCCCTGGGCCTCGGCTTCCCTATGTTGCCCACTCACTGTGCCGTGGGGTGACTTGGGGGTCTGCTCAAAGAAAAATGTGGACCTCCTAGGGGGAGATCAGAGAGTGGGTGGTTCAACCTGTGATTGAAGGATCAAGCTTGATACAAGTGCTCACTAGGAGCCCAAGGGCCTAGTAGGGAGGTTCTGAGAGCTGGAGTTGAGGAAGGAACTAGAGTTAGGAACCAGGACATACCCTAAAGGAATCCAGAGACAGAAGATGGGACTTGTTGAGAAAGCAGGGGACTAAATCTGTGACGTTTATTTATTTAACAGATAGCGTGTTGACGCCTCATCATGCCTTAAGCACCATGACAGGGATAGGGAAAAACTGAGAAGCACCATCCCAGGGAATGCAGAACTCAGGGCACTGGTAGCTCAATCAGCTTGCTTTTTGAAATGATGACATTTGAAATGGTGGAGAGTACATTGGGGAGGGTCAGAGTAGTTTATGGCAGACCCTGCGGAAGGAGACTATTTGGGGAGTTCAGGTGCTATCTTATTTGAATTTTCACTGACCCATTTTAGTTTTGCCTTAGCCTTATTTTTCTTTATTTGAAGAATTAGGTGATAAAAAATACAGAATCATGTATTTGCTTTCATACAAGGTTTAAATCCCAGCTCTGGGAGACCTTGAACACGTTATTTAACTGCTCTATGTGTCAGTACCTTCATCTGTGAAATGGAAATAATAAAACTTACCTGATGTAGTTATGAAGATTAAATGAGTTAATGAATGTCAGTCACTGAGCACAGGACTCAGCACACAGAAAGCGTCTAATAAGTCAGGAGTTTTTAACCTGAAATTTGTGTCAGTAACATCTGGAACTTAAAAAAAAGACAGTGGCCTGGGCCATCCTCCAAACGTATCAGATCTGAATATCTGAGTATATTCTTGATGTATAGCCCAGATGAAAGTCATTGCAATAAAGATTCAATATTTATCATTGATTATTACCAATTGTTATTAAAATTAATATATGCAATGAAACAACAAAAAAATTGTATCTGACGACTTGGTCTAAAGGCTACATTTGTGGGATAATGCATTTTATCAGCCACTTATACGTGTAACTGTAATGTTTGGCACTGTATGATTTGAATTGTGGTATGTACAAATTTATGAAATAATATTATATTGCAATGACTGTTTGCATGCATACATGTCTGTGCATGTATAGATCTATTTCTTTGGGGTGAGTGCAGAAGTTTGAGATGGCTGGTGTTATATGAAAGCTGTATTTAAGAAAAATTGTTCATGTACTAGGATAAGGTCAAACCACAAGTGAGCTGAACTTCACCATCTATTAACAAATGAAAATAAAACATTTATTACATTGTCCACTCTTGCTTTTTTATATTTATGGTATATTCCAAAGAGATTTCCCTGTTCGGATAAAATTTCATAAGCAGAGAGGGGAAAGCAGGGCGAAGTTTAAATAAAATTTTTTTTTGTGGTACACGGGCCTCTCACTGCTGTGATCTCTCCCGTCGCGGAGCACAGGCTCCGGATGCGCAGGCTCAGCGGCCATGGCTCACGGGCCCAGCCGCTCCGTGGCATGTGGGATCTTCCCGGACCAGGGCACGAACCCGTGTCTCCTGCATTGGCAGGCGGACTCTCAACCACTGTGCCACCAGGGAAGCCCAATAAAAATGTTTTATTATTGATTTGGTTGTTGCTGGAGCTGACCATATAGATTGTGGAAACAATATAGTTTCTTTTTTTCTTTTTTTCTTAGCTCTACAAAGTAATAGCTTAGCATAGCTATTAGTTTATCTTGTAACTAACCTTTGAACTACTTTCTGAGTTGGTTGTTTTCCAGAAAGCAGTATACTTGATAGAATAAACACTGAATGATTTTTAACAATGTTAAGTGCATTGAAGAAGAACCTAAAGAAAAGATCTGCTTTTCCTCTGGTCTGTGACATTTTATGGATTTGAAAATTTTTACTTTATTATCATGGTCCTTGTAGTAACAAAATCCTCATTCTAAAATCTATCCATGTATAGAGTTTACATTCTCAAATTAAACGGCTAGTGTGCTTTGTTTATTCACATAGTGTGAAGAAAAATCTTTATCAGAACACTCTGGACCCAACAAGTTTATCAAGGGATTAGATGTAATATGTAAAGGACTAGTCATAGTTCTTTTTGTTTTTAATGTGAATTATGATATGTGGGACTGTGGATAAGATCCGCTGAAATTATTTAAGACATTAGAAATGTGTATGTGTTCACAGTCATATATTTTATATAAGTGTACTATAGAGATCAGAGAACCTGATAATAGGATTGCTAAGATATCCAAGTAAGGACTAGAAAATATTCCTCAGGTGACCATAAAAATTCTTCTTCAACTTAATTAAGAAAAAACTTCTCAAGATTGAGAAGTTTCCTTTTTCAGGTCAAAGAAAGCTGATTAAGTAATTATCACAGCATTTCTATCTTTCCCACTGCTGGTCAAAATATCCTGGTAACCTTCTGGATCATTAGGGAGCTATATTGTCAATCAAGCATCATCAAACCCATAATGACCTTATGGAGTATAAAGTCCCACATGATGAACATTTCCAAACAAAGTGTTCTCTCAACACCCGTCCAAAAAAGGAGGGTGTCCTCACGTTCAATACCTTTGGAAAATAACGTCTATATTTTCCTCCTTGAGATTCACAGTTTGATTGACTTTTTGCTCCTGTTGTAAATAAAACTTTTTAACTTTGAAAATCATTTATTCCAAGTAAAATATTAACATCGCTCAGAATTTCTGCTCCATCGAACATACTCTGTTTCCTGTGGAGCAAAATAATCACAGTGGTTCATGATCAGCCCAGCAGGAGATGGGAATCATTAGGACGTGTGTGCAATCAAGCCAGCTTGATACAGAAGAACCAGAGAGAACCCAGGGCTATAGTTGGTACATTGGTGCGGAGTGTTGGGTCTGCAGGGCTAGATGAAGATCACAATGGGACAGTCAATAATGTGGGAAAAGTTAGGAGTATTGAAGATGAATTATAGAATTAAATGTGGAAAAAGAAAGGATTAAATGTGGGAAACAGGAGTTGGCCAATTTTTCACAAACTACAGGAGTGCTAGAAGCCCTTTTTGATGGGATGTCTATTACAGGGTTTAGAAATGGGGTGGAGAAAACCTTTAGGGCTTAGCTGATAGACCCTCACTGCACAAAGATTGAAGAAAAACATAGGAAATAGTGTTATGGTCTGTACATCCATGTCAACATCTCCAGTATTTCACATTTTCAGTAGACGGGAGCTATGGTAGCTGTTGTGCAAGTCAGATGACCTTAAGAAGTTCTCCATCAGCCTTTGATGGCATGATTGGGAATCAGAATTCGTGGTGCTTCTGTTGTAATTTCCAAAGAATAAAGGATAAGACTGATGTTAGTCAACTGGTCTACAGAGTTATACTAGGAGATAGTAATGGGCATGGAGGACTTTTGCAAAGCATGCCAACCAGAAAACTTTCAATAGATCAAGCAACAGCAACGAAAATAATCTAAATGGCTATCCATGAACTTCTATACAGTGGGAACAATGTTCTGAATCATACGCACCAGAGTTATTGGAGATTTTCAATTGCTTTAACCAAGGGAACAACTTCATTGATGTTGGTAGATGAAGAATGGCTCCCAAACAATAAATTATTCATTTTTTTCACTATCAGGAAATGGTCTGGACTTCAGGATATGATCTGGGTTCAATTTATCTTTGCAGTCTCAGAATCCAACATTCCTAGCACATAACAGGCACGAGCTCAATAAATGTTTATGTGGATGAATGTTAAATCTATAAGGTGGTAGGAAGTAATACAATTATAAGCAGGAAAGGCAAAATAAGTGTGTTGAGAAATATCCTGAGATGTGTTTTAAGCCTTATAACAAAATTGTGATAACTAAACAGTTCAGATTGATAGCTTGATGTACACTTGTCAAAAATTGTATAGTCCTTTGACAACTAACCTTGTTGCTGAGATCCTATAAATATATAGATCCTATATAAGATCCTATAAGTAGTGACTATAACAACAAATTGAAGAGCAACCATAATGAGTTCACAATGTGATAAAGAGCATTTTTTAACCTGTTG
Source organism: Neophocaena asiaeorientalis asiaeorientalis (assembly GCF_003031525.2). Lineage (NCBI taxonomy): Eukaryota > Metazoa > Chordata > Mammalia > Artiodactyla > Phocoenidae > Neophocaena > Neophocaena asiaeorientalis. The sequence continues at coordinate 6,977,752 of NW_020175821.1, forward strand.
ATCTTTTCTATATGTACATAAATTGGTTAGTTCCATCTTTGAAAATGGAATGCAGCAATAAAGCAAATATATCCATAGCCTTCATGCATCAAGATGACCTATGTGTAAGCAGGGATGAAAAGACTTTCAAGTGTATACATTTCCTTTTTAACTATGTAGTATTGTCCACACAGAAATCTCTTTCCATATCTGAGAACTCTATGAATAAGCAGGTGACCCGGGATGGAAGGAATTTGCCTGTGAACCACACTCGTATGGAGACAGAGATACCAACAACACCTAAAATATAAAGAGCTGGTGCAGACAAAGATGCATAAGACCCTCAGACATACCCTGCCTCTTGGTGGAGCTGGAATCCCTGGGCACTCCTTGTCCTGTGTAACTTTTCCTTTACCTTTGTCACTTATCCTTTTTTTGTTTCCTCATTCTGGGTCCTGGCCAGTCTTCATGTTCATTTTGGTTTTTCTTGTTTTTAACTCCAACCAGGAGTTCCAATTTTGATTTCTAATAGCTCCCTTATTAGATAGTTTGGTTTTATACTATTGACCATGAATTGAACTCAAATTCGATTAATGACTTTTTACCGTGAAAGCCTTTAATGTTTTTCCCTGAAAAGATTTCCTCACCCACCTGCAGAGTATCTCTCAGGAGAAAAGATGGAGGATCTCACTGAAACATCCTTTTCTTAACTTGTTTCTCCCTGTCACCACTCCTCCCCAGCCTGGTCTTCCTCCTTTCCCCTTTCCCATTTTCCCTCCCCTACACCCCTTCCTTCTTCCTTCTCATTCTTCTTAAAATCACCGGGGTTCCAAACTCATTAAATTTTAGGTTCTTTATATCAAAGTGAATAAATATATTCTAAAATTAGTAGTGTAAGTTAACAGATCAAGGAACAAAAGATGAATACAAGGAAGAAAAGTGGTAGCTGAGAAACAGATGGGGTTCTGAATATCATTCTTCCTTTTCTCTGCTGTTTTCTACATTAAACTGTTCCTTCCTACATCTGGACCTTCACCCAGGCATAGCTAACTGCCTGTTCTTCAAGGAGTACTTTAAAAGTCATCTCTTCAGGGACATTTTCCCTTACCTTCTAGACTTTGAATTTTATATGATCATATTGTACCCTATAGATAGACTGTCTCAGATTTAATTAATAATCTAGATGTAGATAAAACAGTGGGCTCAAATGCCATTCTTCCAGAAATTTTGTACAATTCCCAGGCAATCAGAAATATGTGACAAGTTCCTTCAGTACAGAAGATTGCTGTGGTAGGCGGCCGGTAAATTGTCTCCCCAAGATCCCTGCCTTGTGGAATTCATGCCCCCGCTTGCCTTGAGCGTGGGCTGGACATCGTGACTCACTTCTAAAGAATAGAATTCAGCAAAAGTGATGAGATGTCTCTTCTGAAATTAGGTTACAGAAAGATTGTGACTTTCATCTTGCTGGCTCTCTCATGGTCTCTCCCTTTCTGTCTCTCTCTCTGAGCCCTTGCCTTGAGGGGAGCCAGATCCCATTCTGCGAGTGGCCCTATGGATAGGAGAGCATGCACAAAAGACAAGGACCTAATGTTTGTGGCCAACAGCTAGCAAAGTCCTGAGGCTTACCGCCAGCCACATGAATGGGCTTGAGAGACCTTCCCCCAGTTCAGCCTTGAGATGCAGCACCAGCTGACTAACAGCCCAGTGTTACCTTAGTTGTAACACTGTGAGAATCCTTGAGCCACGCGACCCAGCTAAGCCAAGTCTGGATTTCTTAACAACAGAATCACTGAGATAATAAATGTTTGTTGTTTTAAGTTACTAAGTTTTGAGTTTGGGGATAAATTATTATACAGCCATAGATAAATAATACAGATTTTGCTGGAAGTGGGTTGTTAGAGAAAGCCTAAATGCCTTGAACATCCATTTCATCTGTTATCTCCTACAAATTACATCTAACAAGAAAGCATTAACAATAAGCTCTTTCAAATGTAACAAAGTACATTTGACAGTGTTCTCACAAAAAATGCTGATATTAAGGTGCCTTAAGTATTATGGATATTCAACTAGTGAATATTTGTGATTTAACATATTGGTAGCCTTTTATATACATAATTTCCACCCTTCTCAGACCATATAATGTACACCTCACACAACGGATGTGTGTGGTGATTTGATGTAGGGCAGGATGCTCTTCTATAGCTTTTTATGAGGTTCTGAATCTTCCCATTAACTTTTTATAGATATCTGGCTCGAATCTGTGCCTGTGAATAAATGATCACACTTTCTTTTCTCCCTAATGGAGGCAATGCAACTCACTTCAAATCTTAATTCCATTTACTAAACGATTTCCATTATAAATATATCCTTAGGTTATGCATAATTTTCTCAAGAGTTTGACTATCTGATCTTAGTACAAAGGTAAAGCCCTTTTGCAAAGTCTTGAACTTTAGTCCACTTAGTGTTTTTGCTTTATGTTAGTGGGAAAAAAAATTACCTGCCCGGAAGGAATTCTTACTCATAGGTAATGGAGAAAGGAATATTCATAGTTTAAACGACTAAAGACATTTGAGTTGAGATAGCTAAGAGTATAATATTGTGTTGTATTATAGATGGCATTCCTTTGAAAGTAAATATAGTTAGATCTTTTTATGTATTATCAAGTTATGTATATATGGGTATATGTCTCTCTCTCTCTCATATATATATAATAACGTAATATATATAATTTAATAATATCCAGTTCTTATTTCATTGCACTGGGTGAAAAGAAAATGCAGATTGAATCAGTCTATATTTTAAAATAATGTTTTTATCTAAATTTGGACATTTGGATAAGACATATTTATTTAGTATGACCTTTCCTTTTCCATGTCGCTTGACAAACAGCATCTTTGTAAATCCTTCAGTTAAGGTCCAGTGGGACAAAATTAAGGTCCAGTGGGACAACTAATGTCCAATGGGACAAAAGGTAAATATGAGAAAGTGTTCTTCGTTCCACTGGCATGTGATTATTTAACAGAATGTCAGTGACTTAGTAGTAACATGGTTCAACTTCCCAGAATCAATCATATCAGCTTCCATTACCACCAAGGACTTATATGCATACTTTAGAAATTACCCTTATAAATGAAAATTACATACATAACCAGTCTTTCCTGTAAGTAAGGTAGAGTGCTATTTAGGTGGTGTGCTTTGAAGAAAAGTCTCTGTGATCAGATATATCTTCCTCCATGGCATGCCAGAGTCCTAAACTCCAAATATTCATGTAAAATTAAGGATCTTTCAAGAAGCTGTACATTTCAACTAGGTTAAGCTATCACTCTAAGAAGAGTTAACCAGTAGCTAGCTTGTTAGCAGGGGTTAATTTGTCTAGAGGAATAATTGCTACTCATTGTTATGCTGTAGAAGAAGGGCCTCGGGCAATTTGACACACACTGTCAGGTTTGATGGCAGTGGTTAGAACCAAGGAATTATATTGATATTTAGGGTTACGGAGAGTAGTGACCCAGTTACTCCTGTTCTCCATAGCTCAGGGCCCTGGAAATCTAGCAATAGAATAATAAACGATAAGGTGGTACTAAAGAAGTGGCATAGCATGTCTTAAAGACACATTATTTTTATCAATCTTGCCTAGAGCTGAGATTTGTTACATTTTTTCTTTTTTTAGTTAAATATAAACAACATATAGATAAAGCCTGTTTAAGGAAAGGCTGTGTAAGGAAAGGTCCTCTTGCCTTAATAACCTAATTATAGTGAATAACTCATTTTTTGTATTGATTCTGATAGTTTTCAAGTGAGTGTTCTATGGTTTCATGACTAGAATCCTTTTAATGTTTTAGTAGACATCAGGTGAATCAAATTGGATTATCCATCATACTTAGTCACCATTAGTCCATTCATGACTTCCTCCCTTCCTTCCTCCCTCCTTCCCTCTCTTCCTTCCTTCTTCTTTCCTTCCCTTCCCTTCCTTCCTCCCTCCCTCCCTCCCTCATTTATGCAATGAGTTAGACAGTCAGCACAAACGTTGAGACCTTGACAGCAACTTCTATCTGGCTATGTGGTCCTCCACAGCATCCTCACCCTGTCTCTTCCTACCTGACATAACTACTATCCCAAGTCTTGTGTTTATTGTTTCCTTGCTTTGCTTTTTATAGCATTTTATCCAATCTAATTGTATTTCTAAAAAGCATATATCTATATTTTAATTATTTTTAACTTTTAAAAGGGATCATGCTTTATGTAGTCATCTATGACTTTTAAAACTTAAGATAGGGTTTCCCTGGTGGCGCAGTGGTTGAGAGTCCGCCTGCCGATGCGGTGGACGCGGGTTCATGCCCAGGTCCGGGAAGATCCCACATGCCGCGGAGCGGTTGGGCCCATGAGCCATGGCCGCTGAGCCTGCGCGTCCGGAGCCTGTGCTGCACAACGGGAGAGGCCACAACAGTGAGAGGCCCGCGTACCGCAGAAAAAAAAAAAAAAAAAAAAAAAAAAGATAAAATTAAGATTATCCATATTGTTGCCTTGTGAACAGCTATAGTATATATTCATTCATTTTGACTGCTGTATAATAGCTTGCAGATTTAAAAAATATCCAGTTGAATACTAACCTTGTATTAGTCTCATAGAATAAAGCACCTTTCAGGATGGGGTTGAAAGCTGACCTTCAATCAATAATCTGGCTAACAATCCAATAATCTTTCAATTATGCAAGAAAAAAAATATTGGTCCTTTCTTTGAACTCTATGTGTAAATTAAATTAATACTTGCTTTCTTGTGTATTCGTCAAGGGTATTTCCTGAAATTAAAAAATGAACAAGTTTTTAGGTAGTGTCATTTATTTTCATGCTTTTGTGGGACTTATTCTGATACGTTCTTTAAACTCATATACCTCCCTTTATCTAATAGATGTGATTCTGATGGATTGCATGTAGTACACAGTTCTTTATAGCAAATAATATTTTAAATGCACTGAGCAAGCTACCTCTTAAAGAAAACTTATGTTAAAAAGTCCTTCTGGGGGCTTCCCTGGTGGCGCAGTGGTTGAGAGTCCACCTGCC
>NW_020175821.1:6982800-7067259 GCF_003031525.2 Neophocaena asiaeorientalis asiaeorientalis
AAAAAAAAAAAAAAAAAAGTCCTTCTGAATCGTGGATAATTATCCTCCAATTTAATCTTCTGTAAATTTAGGATTTTGTGTATAATGTCTTCTTGAATGAGAGCAAACATGCCCATTAGATACACAACAATCTTACAGATGCACTAGGAAGGCATGTGGTAAGAGAAATAGTGACTTCCCTTAGATATCTACGTGCAATTTTTTTTTCGGTCCGCGGGCCTCTCACCGCTGCGGCCTTTCCTGCTGCGGAGCACAGGCTCTGGATGCGCAGGCCCAGCGGCCACGGCTCACAGGCCCAGCCGCTCCGCAGCACTTGGGATCCTCCAGGACCGGGGCACGAACCCGTGTCCCCTGCGTCGGCAGGCGGATTCCCAACCACTGAGCCACCAGGGAAGCCCCTCCACGTGCAATTTTAATGACCAAATTTGTACATTTTCATTGTATGTCAGGTACAACTTCATGCCTATCTTTTCCCAGCTCATAAATCTACTGATTTGCATCTTCTAGGCTTCTACAGTATCCCCATAAACCTCTCTTTGAAGAAACACAGCTTCCGTCAAAACAAGTGTTTAAAAATATTTACCAAGCTGTAATAAACAACACTCCTCCAATGTGCTGCATATTAAAAAATAACCTCTTGAGGGGCAATGCCAATTTTATTTTTACTTATTAGGCTCTGCACCTTTGTCAACACTAGTAAATGATGTAGTTAACCCAGTTCATGAAAGTAAAGCTTTTTTTTTTTAAATTTGAGGAGATGATCTGTATTCTCTTCCTCGGTTATTCTGATAGATAAAAATGTCATCTCTTCAAAACTGTTCCCTTGGCACTGTGAATGAGGATCTATAGTTAAGTAAATGGAAATGTACCAGATCAAATTATGTTGCCTTTAGCAAATAATAGCAATGTTAGCCCTTTGGTACTGACCAGGTTGTTCAATACATTTATTAATTTGAGCTATTTAAAGTAAGAATTCAAATAGCATAGTAAACATTTTGGCTGGAGTGGGAAATGGATTGCTGCTATACCAGGACTGAGGACAACTTGGAAACTTGAGCAATGCAGCCATGGGCTAGACACAGCCTTGAGCCTAAATGAGCCTACTAATAAGCAATGGTGCATTGACTGTATTTGGGAAATCTATCTGCTGACTGATCCATCTCATAAAAGCAAAAGAAACTGAAACAGCAGGAATAATCTTAATACAAATTAAGCACAAATAATAGAAATAACCATAAATGAACAATTTATGGTGATTTACCATGAATAAGTAGGTGCTATTTCAGTAATGACTATCTGAAAGATTCTTCATCTTTTCTCATTACCCATAAAAATATTTGTTCCCCTGTGTATTCTTCCCACCCATTTCTTTCTCTCCCTGTGCTATGCAGCTGCTTCCCACTAGCTATCTATTTTACATTTGGTAGTGTATATATGTCAGTGCTACTCTCTCACTTCATCGCAGCTTACCCTTCCCCCTCTCATTTTTCTCTTCTCTCTTTTTCTACCACATTTTCTCTTTCTTATCCTAACTTTTCTTCCTTCCTTTCCTTTCTGGATCCCTCCCTGCACATCCCTCTTCTCTTTTTTCCTCCCCTTTATGTCAAGCATTGCCCAAGTACTGAACAGAAGAAACAAATGATATGCTGGTTTCTGTCCTAGACATCCCCAGTGAAGTATAACAAGAAAATATACAACAATGTTAAGGTAGAGGCACTATAAAAGAACTAGGGGGACTGACATTATAATTTGGCTTCAAGCACGTGGCAGATTAACTGACTTAATTTCCTAGCTGAATTCACTCTTACAAAGCAGGCTTCACCATTAATTACCTGCAAAATAGTCTCCTAATGGTCTCTTCATAGTCCCTACCAGTCCGTGCTGCCCACAGCTGTTCACATTCTCATTGTATTTCTCACTAGTTTAAAATCCTTAATTTCAAGCAAATCACTCACGCATTCATTCATTCATTCATATCCCCAATGATGAAAATACTGCTCTTTTCTGCCTGTAGGGAGAAGTAAAAAACCCTTAATGTAGCAAATATATCTATCACGCTCTGGTCCACCCTGGCTTTCTTTCTTTTTTTTTTCCTTTTTAAAGATTTTTTTGATGTGTACCATTGTTAAAGTCTTTATTGAATTTGTTACAATACTGCTTCTGTTTTATGTTTTGGTTTTCTGGCCACAAGGCATGTGGGATCTTAGCTCCCTGACCAGGGACTGAACCAGCACTCCCTGCATTGAAAGGTGAAGTATTAACCACTGGACCGCCAGGGAAGTCCCTGTGGCTTTCATTTTTAATCCCTTCTATGCTGTGTAGTGCCTTCCTCCTTCCACCTATCATTTCTTATTCATTCCTTGAATTAGTTTACACATACTTAATACTTTCCTCTGTGAAGCCTTTTCTGACTCCTTGTTCATCTTGGAAATGTTTGGTGCTTCTTGCTCCTGAAGGTGTTTTTAAAATTTTTTATTTATTTTATTTTATTTTTTAATGCTTCTTTTAAAGTCCACTCTTGTCCTCAGTGTCATGTAGTTATTTTATTTTGATTGGCTTTTCAGAAAATATTTTTCATCATAAAGTTAATATATGCTTCTTATAGCATTTTTCTTCCAGAATTTTTTCTATGCATAAATTTTATAATTTATTTTACCATTTTTAAAATAAAGAAGTCTCTACCTCAGAGATTTGATACATTTTAGTTTGTATTTTCTTAAGGTTCACTTCTTTTATTATTTTTTAATTTTAAAATTTAGTTATATATATATATTTCATAATATTCAGTCTTTATATAGAGCTGAAATTTATTTTAGATCCATATTGATTATAGATTGTTATATCCAAAGAGCCAAACAATTCTGCTAAAACATATATGACTTTTTCTTCATTGCCTGGACATCGTACTATATTTTTCAAGTGGGTTGCTTAGAATCCTCACAAACCCCTGCAAGACAGTTGTTTTCAAGTTAACTTTATAGATGAAGAACCCAAAACTCTGAGAAGTTAACAACTTGTCCAAGGTCAAACAAGTTGTGGTGATAAAATGGGGTTCATGTTTCATTCTAATGCCAGTCGTTATAGTTTCTGGTTCACTAGGAAGCCTAAATGTAAGATTAGCCTTCTTTCCTTATTTCTTTTTTTTTTTTTTTTTTTGCGGTATGCGGGCCTCTCACTGTAGTGGCCTCTCCCGTTGCGGAGCACAGGCTCCGGATGCGCAGGCTCAGCGGCCATGGCTCACGGGCCCAGCCGCTCCGCGGCACATGGGATCTTCCCAGACCGGGGCACGAACCTGTGTCCCCTGCATCGGCAGGCGGACTCTCAACCACTGCGCCACCAGGGAAGCCCCCTTATTTCTTTTCAAAACTATATTTTTGATTCTTGCTTGATCTGTCTTTATTACCGACATTAGCAACATTTTAAGTTTAAAAAAAAAATCACAATATGATTCTGATTGGATTTTGTGTAATAGGTACTTATGAATTAATTTTAGGAAAAGGGTAATTCTATTATATGTTATCTTCTGTCCAAGAATATAGTTTGTCTTTTATATAGCTCAGTAAATTTTAAAATAATTTTCCTCATTTAGGTCCAACATATTTGTCAATAAGGTCATTATATTTTTATTGCTACTGCAAGTAATACCTTTTCATTATATTTTATAACTAGTTATTGCTTACATATGAGAAGATATTGACTTTAAAAAATATTTTTGTATACATGCTGTAGTTTTAGGGATCAAGTATTGCAATGTCTGTAACTTTCTTTTAAATGCCTTAGCAAAAAATAAAAAATATAAAGAGAGAGACAGAGAGTAAAATTATACAAACATATAGATGTATGGATAAAATGAGAGAGAAAGCAAATGTGGCAAAATCGTAACAATTGATGAATGTTGGTTTAAAAAATGCAGATGTTCATTGTATTATCCTGGCAACTTTTTTGTAGGTATAAAAGTTTCCAAAATAAACAGCTGAAAAAATATCTTATATTTGGTCATTTTATTGAACTCTCATTAATTCTAACACTTTCATGTTGAGTCTCCTGTGTGGTGAGATTCTAGGTAAACAACCATATCAATTGTAAGTTATCAAAATTTTGTTTTCTATTTTCTAATAGTAAATCTCCTTTTACTGCCTTATATCTTCTTGAAATTAGCCAAATTTTTAAAGAATGATGTTAAATGAAAGCATCAGATGTCATTTTGGTACTGTTCTTCCTAAGTTTAATTGACATGCCTCTAAACTTAGTTTCCCTTTTAGGTATAAGATCTATTGATATCTATATTTATCTATCATTTTTAAAAAAATTTTGTTAAGAAACTTATTTTCCTATTCTTTGTCCCCAATGAGGTTTCCTTCAGCATGACTAATGAATTTTATCAATCTATTGAATAATACATTCTTTTCTAATATTACTAAATAATATTTCATTTTCACTAGTTGCCCTTACTGGAAATTAGCAAATGGTCACAGCAAAATACCAGGGACAAAATAAATGCAAAACAAATATTTGTTAAATAAAAGAAGAGGCAAAGAAAAGCAAGGAGTAGAGAAGGATTACAATGAAGAAAAGGAGGGTCAAAAATAATCTGCATTTTTCACTCTAGATTCTGTGATGGTTCTGATTTAAGAGGGATTTGTTTGACTAGAATTTTAAATATTCCTTTCATTGAATCACACTGTGTAAATGCTGGCACATGATAGGTGCTTAATACAGTTTATTACCTTAACTTTTCTTCTCTTTTTCATATACAGTTTCTGTTCCATATGTAAATGCTCATTTAATCTGTTATGGATAACAAGGACATCGTTACTGTTGAAGAAAATGATAGCTAAAGAATCTGCCTTTTTATTCACTAGGAAATTAATTGAATTTCCAAGTAACTTTTATTTCAAATGTTACACAGATTAAAAAAAAACTTTATTTCACTTTTCTAATCCTAGTTATTATAAGTTACTTAAATTGCATTAAACATAATAGTTAATATTTGTGCAAATCAGAAGTATTGACATTGAGATTATAAAGTAATTTTAATCCACATAAATAAAGTGAATTTTTATGCTAAAATAAAAAAGGAATCTGCCTTTGTTTTGTATAACTTTACAATCTCCTAGTCATCCAAATGGAGCCCGTAAATAAAGCCTCAAATGGTTGTCTAGTGTGTTTCAACTACTTTCTCCTTTCAGTATACTTTAAAAAATTACGTGGGGTTTCCCTGGTGGCGCAGTGGTTGAGAGTCCGCCTGCCGATGCAGGGTACACGGGTTCGTGCCCTGGTTCGGGAGGGTCCCATATGCCGCGGAGCGGCTGGGCCAGTGAGCCATGGCCGCTGCGCCTGCGCGTCCGGAGCCTGTGCTCCGCGGTGGGAGAGGCCACAGCAGTGAGAGGCCCGCGTACCGGAAAAAAAAAAAAAAATTACGTGGTACCTCTAACTATAATTACCCAAACCAAATTACAGTTTTTTCCCCTTTAGTATACTTTTCATGATACACTGCATTGGAGGCAATTTATAAGAAACCTTAACTTTTAGATAACAAACCAAAGCAACATTAAAATGAAGACAAATAAAAATTAGATACATGGATCATAAAAATTGCATAGTTCCTGTAAATGCTGGGTAAGGAGGCTATGTTTCCAAACACTGGAAAAGTAAGGAAGATGCACTTTAAATAGAAACTGTTTATTTTTTTAAATAGAAACTGTTTATTTTTAAATAGAAACTTTAAAAAACTTTTTAAAATAGAAACTGTTTATTTTTCATTCACCTTGTTTCCATTTTCTGTTTAAGAAGGCCACACAGTGGTGGTTCCTACCCATTCAGTGAACTGAACGGTGGGGCTGCAGACCAGTCCCCAGTGGCAGGCTGAGGTCCAGTCTTCAGGGAACTGCTGGATGGGCACAGAGGGCACCTGTGCCTTCAGACCTGCCAGCGACCTCCGGTAAGTACAGTCCGTTCACCCTGAAATCCCTCCCTGGTCACAGCCTTTTCAGCAGTGCCTGCTCTTCCTTTTGAACCTACAGGACCTCCGTAGCTGTAGAGATCAGGCGTAGCCGCCCAGAGACGGTGCCGCACCTGCGCAGAACTTCCTGGCCCAGCAACCAACGCGTCAGACCTGCCGAACGGTGGCGTGGAAGGCAACATCCACACGGTGCAGAGGAGAGTGTGTGTGATACAGTTATGCAGGTTAACATAAGACGCGTCTGTGAGAGGCTGGTGGTTGTCCTGGAATCAGTACCCTCTGGAAGTCGCGGCTCCCAGAAGGCTGCGTGGATCCGGTTAGGGAAGGTTCTAGGTGTGGAGCGCCTGCCACAGGAGGGGCTCCAGTGGCAGTGGCAAACTTCAGCACAGTTCGGGGGACCAGCATTCCTAGAGGATGTGACATTGACCTCAGCAGGGTTTTCAGTGGCAACAATGGCACGAGCCACCAGCAGAAGCTTTTCGAGGTTCGCTTCAGATTAATGAGGTAATGCCGTCATTTTTTCTTTTATTAATGACTGTTGCATTTGGAAATCAAGGTTGGTGCCACCTGAGTGGGCTCCTGCTACAAGGAATTTGAGAGATCTTGTTCCTTCATTTTCAGGACATCAAGGACTCTGGACATGGTAAATTTTCGCTTTAAGTTATAATGGGAACCCAGAACAACGACTTTCTGGGTAGGGTGGAAAGGCCCCTTTAATTTTGTTAGGTTTATTTTCTCTGTCAAAGGGAAAGATGAGTAATTCTTTTGAAATTCATTTTTTGGGTAGTACTTTGAAAAGGAATAAACAGTATTTTAGTGATAAGCTGATATCTAAAATCTAATTTCACTTGAAATTATTTTTATTATGTCAAGAGTTATATTTGCAGAGAGTACAGTCTATCCATTGAAACATTTATTAAGCATTGGACCAAGACAGTGCTGCCATTAGATGTATTCAGAAGTAACTGATGAGAGCCGATTCTTTTAGCAAATATGTACTTTGATAAGACTTGCCTGTCGAGCCACAAGTAAAACTCAATGAATGCAGGACAATGTACTGTTGATCAAAAAAGCTTAAAGATGCTGTAAACATTTCAGACATTATCTTTCATTCATCCATCTATCCATTCACCTATCCATCCATCCATGCAACCACTCATGCTTTTATATTTAAAAAAAAATTATCAGACAATAATTTTCTATGCTTTTATTTTTAAAACAATAAACCTGCCTTTTAAGGCAAAATTATTATTTTTTTTCTATTGAGAAATATACATGAGACACAGGGCAAGGTCCTTAACAAGTGTTCTCTAAATATTGTATGGATAATTGTCTAGGCAGTAGAAATGAGACAGATTGATTAATTCATATTATCTACTAACAGCTATTTTAAGATGGTATGCATCCAGAATTTCCCTATGTAGTTTCAAATTCCATATAATTGTTTGAATCCATATAAAAATGAATTTGCCTTGGGATAGCATATTTTAGGAGGACTTTTACCATCTTGTTGATGATATAGAGACATGTGGACTAAAAGATGGTATAGTTAGTAAATTTTTAGCTATTTAAACAGTGTTTCCAGAGTGTTGATTAATGGACCAGTACTAACCTGGAGGTGGTATCTCCAGTGGCACACCAAGAGTGTCTATCCTATATACTTCTTCCTTAAAGTTCATATAAATAATTTGAATGAAGATTTAGATACATTGTGTTTGTAGAAGAAGCAGAATTGAGAGATATATATGAAAACGCTGAACCCATCAAATCAATATGTGACAAAATCAACACAGTGAAGTTTAATAGTCACACACTCACACACACAATGTAAGATATGTAAATATGCAGTCTTCCATTTTGGTTAACAATATCAAGTGGAAGTATATATATCAGGATTATCTCTTTTTTAAAAAAAATCTGAGCTCTATCCTAATAACTGAAAACAGAGCAATAGTTATCAATAAACATGCTTGTTATACAGTGTTATAATAGTGAACTATTTAAAATAAGTAAATGTCCAAATGAGGTAATTAGTTACTATAATGATACATTCACTTGACGGAATATCACGCATTCATCAAAATGAAACTTATGAAGAGACAAGAGTTTCCAACAACATGGTAAGATGCTTGTGTATTAATGCTAAAAACCTTAATACAAATCAGATGCCTTAATCTAAATAAATAATTAAAATGCTATGCAAATAAAAATTGAACAAGTATATTCCAAATACTATCTTTGTCTTTCTACTATGCACTATCTTAGTTCTGCTTTTTGTCTCAGTTTTTATACTGAATATATATTATTTTTTATAATTATATGAATATTTTAAAGTCAGTCACAGAAGTAGTAGATTGAGGATATCTGGCTTGAAAGCAGTTAATCCTGATGGCTAATGACAATCACAGTTTGTTGAAAATCCTGTGCTTTTCATACTTTACCAAACTTAATCCTTACAACAAACTTTAATTCACTTAAGCCTCACAACAAATATATGAGGTATGTATCATCATCCGCATTTTAAAATTCAAGCTTAAAGACCACATTATTAGTACATGGTAGAAATCATGCTCTGAAAAGTTAAACATGAGCCTGCAGTGAAATTAATAACAACTTCATAAATTATGATAAGGAAGTAATATATGTAAAGTACTTGCCTCAGTACTAATAAGTAGAAAGCTCTTATGATTAGATTGGACAGACACACACACACACACACACACACACACACACACACACACACACACACACACAGAGGTGATGATGGTAGTGGGGGCTGTCATGGTCACCTTACAGTATTTTAAAGAGCTGTATGGAAAAGAAAAGTCTTTTTTTGGTGGTTTCAAAGGATTGAACTAGGACAAATGGTGGAAATTACTAAATGTAAATTTCCATTCAATATAGAATTCCTAAGATATTGGCTTACTTAGCTCTTTATTCCTGGAAATATTAAAGCACAGTCTAAATGATCATGTATCAGAAATACTATATAGAGGAGATTTCTTTTGTGTGAAGATTTTTATAAGAATTCCTATTTATTTAAACCTCTGGAGTTCTTTTTAACCCCAGGATCCTATAATTCAGTTATATTTTATCTTTCTTAATTCTTAATTATTTTTCCACATTCTTCATGTATTCTATCAAAAAGTGCATCTACTCCTCTACTGCTTTATTTCAATGTAGGCATTTGTTATTGGAACCAAATGAATGTTCTCTTCATCTTCACAGCTAGAAACTTTTAAACATAGCAGTTTGTGTTTCAAGTGTCCATTACAAACAAATCTGAGTTTTGGATGAATCTGATAAGATGGATGTTGTCCAAAGAAATCAAATATGATCTTCTTTCCATGTGATGGGGCAGGTGGTGTCTCAGGTGACTACTCTGGGCAATGATTTTGAATTGGGAGCCAAAGCAGGCGGAGACAATTAGCAGAGGCAAATTTTAAGGGTTTCCAAGGTCAGTACACAAGGTAAACAGTCTGGGAATAGTTGCCAAAGCCAAATGGAACAAAACAAGGAGGGTGAACCAGTTCTCAAAGCCAAAAGGGTAGAAAGCAAGAGCAGATTTCTGAAACAGCTTAGAACAATGGAATAAAGACAAGAGTGGAGAAACTCTCCAGTGTGGATTTCAGATTATGTCATATCCACAGCCTCAGTAACTGTGGTAGTGGCTGGGAGAGGCAGACACCAGTGCTCACACTAAATTGATACCCTCAGGCAACATTAAGTTATTAAAAAATATTTAATGAATGTATGTTACGAGCAGAGCATTTTACTAAGTACAGTGAAAAATATGAAAAAGAAATAGGCATAGATCATGTCTCAAAGAGCTTAGTTTCTAATGGAGTGGAAATCTATGAAAGAAATACAATAAAAAGTGCAAAAATGTATGTCATTCCTAAATTAAGTAGTAGGGGAAAAAGGACTTAATTTATTGCCTGGTTATGTAAATATGCAAGTGGGCAAATATGAGAGGAAGAATGCAAATAGTTCAGGAAAAAAATTTCCAAAACCTTCCAAAAGACATTGCATCATCTTTTAACTTCCTAGTTCAGTATAATTGTACTCTTAAAATGAATTTAACTTATGAAAGCAATCAACAAATCCATGCCCTCTGCATGAAGTTACTAAAGATCAGAGTAGTTGAAGGACTTGCCCAAATCACACAGCAGTGCTATTTGTGGGAGTTCTGTTTGTCTGATTAACAGGCATTAGCAGGAGATGATTGTTCATGTAAATCTCTATTAACTAGTGGTAAACCACTTTTTGTTAAGCATTTTTATATCCTCATTAAATTGCACATGAATTAGTTTGATAAATCTGTTGTTGTTCAACAGCTGAAAGCATCACAACTGATAAACTTACTCAAAGTGCTGCACGAAAATTTGTACAACTCCCAAACCATGTGATGGTTGACTGATGTACATGCTAACACTGTGTGAAAATGAATTTTGGATTCCATGTTATTTCCTCTGTTTCTTCCTCAGATGTTGTGTTAGGACATGCTTTATTACAAATATTATATCTATCTAATCAAACACTGATATGGATCATGACAGCCATCTCCTCTCTACTGCTTTTACACCAGTTGTTAAGGGTTCTACTGTGACTCAATACTAGTGCTACAGGATGATCCTGAAGCTTGCATTTATCTATGATACTGTTTACATTTCTTTTTAAGAATCATGGAGGAAACTAAAAATATGATCTAACTTTGGATGTGTGATAGTTTTTATTTTACAGTATCTAATCCTATTTATAACTTTTTTTTAAAAAATTGAACTTAGAGGACAAATAGCACCGTTTTGCCTGGGTTTGTGTGAGAAATCTCAGACAGAGAAAGGTCAGAGTGAGTTAATGACAGAAATACCAAAAAATACAGCTTTTTATCCCTTAGAAGCTCCTTCTCTCCCAATAAATATGGAATTTATAAAGTTCAATAAAGACATATATTCTTTGTAGCCTTCATTTTAGTTAGTATAAATAACTATTTGCAGAACCAGCAAAGTGTTAAAGGAAAAGGGTTATTAATATTATGACTATTTCTGCCAATTCAAAATAATCTTGGGATTAAAGTTTTTTTATTTTCAGTAATTTTCTTAGACAACACTTCAATACTCAAAAACATATGGTGTTTACAATTCTACCCACAGGCTATTTTTCCAGAATGACTTCACCAATTGGCAATCACAGGATTTTCAGGATAGATTTCATTTCTTAATTTTATTTCCTCTACCTCTTTTCTCACTCTTAACTCTTTACTGCTATCATCACATCATCCATTCACCAAGATGAGTTAATAAATTTATTATGTTGTAGGAGTAGTAAAATTGCATGTTTTCTTCAACAACCTATATAAAGCAGAAGTGAATTTATTTTATTTATACATATAAATACATAAACATATACATATCATTATATATGAACAACTGTTTGTTCTCTCTCCATCTATATCTATATTCTACATAAATCTATTAATGGATATTTATTCAAGGATATAGGACCAACTTTACTGATTGTGAAAAATCTGGCACAACATTTTAGCCATGATAGCTACTCACAACCATGGAGAAGTTTAATTAACGTAATAGTTCCATTTTCATATACTTCGAGCACTAGGACATCTACCATCCCAGTCTGGAGTCCAAAGCGTTATAATCAGTTAATGGACATGGAATGAATGCTTTGCTGATGACTGGGGAGTAGTAGTTTCCAGCAATGCTTTTGTGAGACGTACTGTATCTCAGACACTTGTAATACATATTCATTCATTTTTATATTCTGCCAGCTCTTCATGTTGGGCATTGTTGGGAACTAAGTCACATGGAAATAAAGCCATTTGTCCAACAGCATACAGATATGAAATGCTCGACCAGATTTTAAACCCAGATCTCTTTGGCTCCAAAGGTCCAATAAAGGAGACTGGAAATGACAAGTTTGAAATGGTGTGTAGTAGTGATCTGTTAAGGCAGGATGTTGATCATTTCTACTAAACCACTATTGACTCTTAGAGTGCTGCCCTAGCTTATTGGTGATTCGAGGGTTGGCAGATCATGTTCACTTGCATGCATGTGGTCTGCCCAGTTGCCAGTAAAGTGGAAGGGAGTAGAGTGCAATTGTTGAGTGTTAGTTCTGGAGTCATTCAGATCTAGGCTGGGGCTCAGGTTATATTGTATTTTAGTTACCAATCATGAGCAATGTACTTACCTTCTCCAAGTTTCAATTTTTATCATCAGTAAAATAGGCTTAGTAATAGTACCTAACAAGTATAATTATTGAACTTTACTGAGATGATGCCTGTGAAGTATGCTGTAAAGATGGTTTTGTGTATATTATGCACTCAATAGTGTGCTGCTTATTATTATTATAAAATTAAAAGTTAGAATAGTTATTACTTTATTATAACACAGAAATTGTTGATCTAAAATATTTGCAAGGCAGAAACAGAGACACAGATGTAGAGGACAAACGTATGGACACCAAGTGAGGAAAGGGGGTGGTGGGATGAACTGGGAGATTGGGATTGACATATATACACTAATATGTATAAAATAGATAACTAATGAGAACCTGCTGTATGTATAGCACAGGGAACTCCACTTCTCTGTACAATAGAAACTAATACAACATTGTAAAACAACGATACCCCAATAAAAATATAAAATAGAAAAATATTCCTGAATGATACAGGAACCCACCAAATTATCATATAGAATAATTATCATAAAAGATAAATGAGTGCTCAGGGTGGGAATACCAAAATGGCAAGTGATAGAGCAGAGCTTAAAGTTCACATTTTGTGCTTTATTCAAATGATAAGTAGACTGTCGCTTTTAGCAGCCCTGACTAGTGAACTGGCACAATGGAAAATTGCTTGATATTCTAAGGTGGAAGGGAATGAATACTTAATGAAAGTGTTCATGCTCAACATTTACAGTTTAGTTACCTTCTTTGATGAAAAACTAGAGTGCCAGGTTGACTTAATAGGCTGCCCAAAGTTTTGTAGGTGGCAGAGCCATGATTCAACCTCAGGTCCAACCTGCCTCTAAGCCTATTTTCTCTGCATGACTTCAAGTGAACACTTATATGCTCACTGAAGGCTTCCTGCTTCTCTCTACCCAGGGCACTTTGCACAAGAGTGCTCAGTTGGTTAGGTAGTTGGTTAGGCATCAAGTGCCAGTAAGTTAACCTTCCAGGATGGACCCTCAGTCAGTGTGGGACAAGAGTTGGTGGATAAATAGTCCAGATTTCTCAGAGTCTCACTGCAGTGAAACATTATTAAGGCATGTTCCACAATCTCTCAGAGGGTCCCCAGCCAAAAGGATCCCTATTCGTCTACAGTGGTAACCCTCACACTAACACACCTTCGAGTGTGTTCGTGTTCCTTCTCCTCCCAATTTTTCTTCTCCATTTCCCTCACAGTACTTCCTGGGTTCATCTCTCAAATGAAATACTTGTACCCAAATCCTAGTTTTCTAGTGGAGGGATCTAAACTGAGACCCATGATATAAAACAAATGAAAATGGCACTGCTTTAGTAGAAGCAGCCATATATGCTCTGTGTCCTTGTTCCCCTGAGGAGGCTCCTCTGAACCACTGCTGAACTGGTCATTCCATTGTACATGGCATGGAAATCTCTGGGGCCCACCCAACTCTAATTCTATCACTTTGTGGGTTTTTAGTATTTATCTCAATTCTTAGAACTGGTCCTTGGTAACCAGAAGAAACCTGAAAGCTGATGGTGGGTGAATAGAGGCCTTTGAAATAGCATGCTCAGGCTTTCTTATGATAAGTAAATTGTATTTTTTTTTTCAGTTAAAAGATAGGTGGAATCTTCAAAGTATTTGCTTAGGTAAATGAATTAAGATCTCTGGGCTTTATCTGAAAAACACATTAGGCCAGATGGGATTTTTTTCGTTCCAAGATGTATGATTTTTAAATTCTTCAGGATATCCAATTTTGAAATTTTTAACATACTTTTTTACATTTATTTCTTCTAATTTTAACATCAATCTGTGTTCATTGTAGAAAATTTGAGAATAATAGGCAATGTTGAAGTAGAAAACAAAAATAATATTTTTTCCTTTCATTCTTAGATTCTACTTGTATATATAGATATAAATCAGCATGTACATATAAACACACACATATATAAATATATACTTAAAAGATGAAGATCAAGTTAATCAGTAGTTTGTATCATTTGGAAAACTTAAAACCGTCTCACAATATTTTCCAATATTAATAAATATTCTTCAAACCATTCTATCCGATAATTGATTTGATCCTTTGTCTACTTTTGAACACTGACCCTGTTTCTTATGTGTTACCATTATATTCAAAAGTTGCTTGAATCTCTGATTTAGAATAAATCCCTAGACATAGAATTGCTGTTTCCAAGGGTAGGAACAACTTTGTTCCTCAGTACATTTTGTCTTCCAGAAAATCAGCATATTCCAACTAGAAGCATGTAAGAGTGGGTTTCCTTTTCTTCTTAAAAAAAAAAATCTAGCCTTGAAGACAAAGATTAAAAAATGAGCCCCATAATTAATTTTTAGAAGCTATGCCCAGTATTTTCAAGAGCTATTTATTCTAAAACAGTCACTGGGTGTGCTGCTCAGAGCTTACTTTTTGTTGCCTTTGCTGTTGATGGAATCCACAATTTAAATTTAGTGTCCTTTCCTGGGGAGGACCCAATTATGCTGCACATCATAAGAGCATCCTGGGCCAGTAGAATTCTGGTGAAGTGTTTCTTATTCATAGGATTTTGTTTATTTCAGGAAGAGGCTGAGTTGGCATGCATTCTCCTTGACATGGAGGAAAGAGAAAGAGGAATGGAAGGGTGACCCTTTGCTTTTGGGCAAAAGAATAAACAAAAAAGAAACCTTAGTGTTTCAATAGCAGGTGGCTGAACATAAACCACAACTATGGAGTTAAAAATATTTCCTTCACTCTGTAGAAAAAATACTGGTATCTCATTTGGTTGCTTTCTTTTTTTTATTGCAGTATTATGCAAGGAAAGTGGTACTTAAAAAGCCATAATCCATTGCTAGAGGCATTAGTTTCCTTTTACAGTTCAGGTGCAAATGCAATATGCTGTGAAAGACATGCTACATTCTTTAATATTTCTTCTAATAAACAGGGTAGGATTTTGGTTCACATGAATTTTGAATCCTAGAAATTTTCAACTGGGACCTGCAGTGAAGATAGAGATTTAAAACCACAGCAGGAACTCAAAACCCAGAGAACACAGTCCATTATTAAAGGAGACATTTTCGTACATGAGAATAAACTTACTAAATGATTCTCTCCTTTCAGTTAGGTATTAAGAAACAGTTTAAGTGAATGAAAAAATATTTTGTGGTATCAAAAAGCACTTGAATGTTTCACTGAGACATTTAATAGTCACCTTTTCAGAGACACTCAGGGATTTTCAGCAATTGGGTTAGAACCTGTAGGCACATATCATGTCGTTACGGGACTTTGCAGGCCTCAAGCACTACCCTCTAAATCTCAGTATTTTGTTTTTCTGCCCTTCTTTCCCTGGTCTGCTCTGTTTATGTATGTGGGAGAGGCCTGTTGAGTGTGGCTGATCTCTCCCAGCTGTGGCCTCTCCGCTCACCCTAATTTCTTTCTCCATAGCTCATTTGGACCCAAGCAGTGGTGAAATTGCTGACTGGTGAGTGTCCTGCCCCAAAAGCCATAGGCAAGACACGGCCACAACCAAAGGAGCATGAAGGGTGGAAAACACCATCTGGACCGTGCAATTTAAATAGCATAAACCCTTCTTTTTTTCATTTAAGAAAAATCAGCCATGCAGCCTTTTGTTGCTTTCTGCTGTGGCCAGAAACCACTTAGGTTACAAGCCTCTGTTAGTAAAAGAAAAAATCCAAAGGGACTCCAGAATATGCATTGCCCTCTTTTCAAGTTTTATGCACAGCTTTTTTGGGTTCACATCTCTGTGGACCTTTCCTCTGCTCCGAGCATAGAAAGTGGCTCCTGACTGTACATCTGTCATCGATCACCCTGAGAGTGCTCACTATGCTCCTTGGGGATTTGTTTTCCAGTTGTTGGTAGACAAGGAGAGTTTCTGTTTATATACAGCCAATATCCCAGGAATGAACAGGGCGCTCCAGAGAGTCCATGTTCATGTACACTTAGGAAAAAAATACAGAAATGCCTCTTTTTGATTCTTAATCAAATTTAGTCATTCTTTGGCTTTTATTCAGTAATGAAGATTCATAGAGTTATGTTGTTATATTCGAATAATAGTATTTTACAACAAACTGCCATCTGGTTGCTTTTATTTTAACTGACAATCAAGACTTACTCTCTAGCCGTGAGGGTAATTAAATAGCGGTTTTCTGAGTGATCTGGGTTCATCACAAATAGTATACGTCTCTGTTAAGAAGGTCAATATAGTAAGTACAATGCCATCTACCAAGGACAATGCTGGACTAAGGGTTAGAGACCCAGATCTGGCACTAATTAGCTGTGTGACTTGAAGCAAGTCACCTAGCCCCTTCGACCTCAGTGTCCTCATCTATAAGAGGAGAATTGAGATCCTCGTTATCTCTGCAAACCTAGACTTCTTCCTGAATATTCAGAATGCAAGCTGAGGAGGAAAGTAGAAATAAAAAGCTGACATTTAATGATACCTACTAGGTGCCAGCAACATGGAAGAATACATGAAATGCTCTACATGTATTGCTGATTACAATCATTAAAAGAAGTAGGTACTACTATTATGTCCATTTTATAGGTGATGAAATTGACTTGGAATAGTTATGGAATTTCCAAATGCCACAAGAGATAGAGCTGGAATGAAAGCTCAGGTCTCTCTGATACCAAAGCCTGAGTCTTCATAATTTTTGAGCTCTTTTTATGTACACAGCAGTTTCTGTACGTTATCCCATTTAATCTTCAAAATAACACTGTAAAGCTGTTCTCATCATTCCCACTATGCAGATAGAAGAATTGTAGCTTAAAAAATTCAGAACCTGGGGCTTCCTTGGTGGCGCAGTGGTTGGGGGTCCGCCTGCCGATGCAGGGGACGCAGGTTCGTGCCCTGGTCCGGGAGGATCCCACGTGCTGCGGAGCGGCTGGGCCCGTGAGCCGTGGCCTCTGAGCCTGCGCGTCCGGACGGAGCCTGTGCTCTGCAATGGGAGGGGCCGCGGCAGTGAGAGGCCCGCGTACCGCCAAAAAAAAAAATTCAGAACCCTACTAAGAGTGACAGGGGAGATGCTGAGCAGGAAAGCCAAGATTCATTCCTTAATCAGTCTTATTCTAGCAACCAAGTCCTTTTTACCACACCAGTTGGATGCCTGGGCATACCCAACTATGTTGCATAAGTAGGTAGCATTTTGTTTAAAATTTCAGATTTGACTTTAGATTGGCACATTCAAATTCATTAGGGCAAATGTTAGGTTATGACATGGTAAATATTATTTATTTTCATAATCGCTGAACAAGGCAATAGAACAAGTAGGTTAAGCTCCAAACCCCAAACAAAACCTTGGAGGACCTGTAGGATTGATGGGGGAGAGTCACTAAGATCAGACCCATGCTGTTAATTTTTATAAAGTAGCCTTTTAAAAGTCAGATAGTTTAAGAGTTCAAAAGTTCACTTTGGAAAAGATATGTAGACACTATCTTGAAATCTGGAGAATATCATAAAACGTCTGATTTCTCTTCTTTTTTTAACAACACTTTCTATAAAGGCATGAATATAAGTGGGTAGTGCATATTAGGATCTTATCAATGATCATTATCAGAGAGGTTGAAGATAAGGATATAATCTGTTAGTATCAACCTCAACAAGGCTAGTTTGTCAGTAAGTGCAGTAGCACTTAACTAGTATTGTTGATGGTTTCCAAACCTGGTTGATCAGAATCATTTGGGAAGTGTTAAAAAAAATTCAGATTTCTGAGCTTCCCTCCAGTTATATTGAATAAGAATCACTAGCAGGTATGCCCAGGGCATCTGTATTTTTCAAAATCTCCCCATATAGTACTGATGTGCAGCCAGGTTTGCAGAACCACTGAGCTAGGTTAGAATCTGGCCTCTCATCACTCTTTTGAAGGAAGTCTATGAAAAGGAGTAGTGATGCTGTTTCCAGTTGTGTTTCTAGAACTTTGGGGCATAAGGAGAAAATTCACCAGGAAACTCTTAGATGCCACTTTGTAAGATTGAGGCCTGAGTCACAGAAAATCTCTGAAAGTTACTTGTGATTTTTTTTGCCTTGCTCAAAAGCATAATTCTGCCATTTTTTTTCTTTTGAGGGAATAGACACTATAACAATTTAGTCACTGCTTTATATTTTCTGTGGTTAGGGGAGAACTGAAACAAAGAAAATGTCTTGCATTTCATTCTGAAAGTTTGAAGGACTCCTTTTATGAAGAAACTTGGGTCAGGATGCAGTGTAAGAAAAATTAAACATTAGTTTTCATGAACTCTCTTGAGAAATATGTTTTAGAAATGTGTGTACTGTATATCAGGATATTTTACTTCCTTTAAACTCACACCATATATTTTGACACGCTCTCAATTTAACAAAAATGCATTAGTTCTAAAAGATAAACATTTTGGTATTATTAATTTGTTTTAGATTTATAATGTCTTTTCCCATTATGTATATGAGTTGGGTTTTTTCCCCCATATTCTTCTCTTAGTTGCAATTAAATAGTTTGCATGTGAGGTTTTGTTTTTTGTTTTGGAAATGATGGGAAGGGCAAGAATTATACTTGGGTCAGTGTGTATAAAGAAGGAATAGGAATTTCCTGTGGATTACAAATGAATGACTAGATTTTAACAAAATGAAAGGAGAAACCAATAGTGCAGATGTTCGTGGTAAAATCAGTTTCTGGGAAAAACCTTAAATCAAAGATTGTAAGTTCTGTATATTTTTAAAATAATAGTACACTTCATTTACAATAAAGCTTTTTTTTTCTCTCTAGCTAGTTATGTTAGGGTCATTTCTTATCAATTAAATTAGTCAGTCAAGGAAGTACTAAAGGCAGCTCTAAGACAAATTTTCTTCCACCAGTTTTCTTGTTGTGAAGAATTTGATTTAGTTCATGTGTGTGTAGTTTTCTAATAGCTACATATTCCAAGATCAGTATCTGATTTATGTGTGAGAAACATAAATTAGTTTTTTTGTTTTTTAAGGCAAAGAGAAAATCAGGATGTTATGAGTCTATTCCATTGATTTCAGAAAAATAAACATACCTGCCGCACAAAATGCCTCCAGAAGGATGTAGGCTAATGACTGTGGGTCTGTTTGCTTTTAATCATTTAAATTCCATCAGGGAAAAGTCTACTGGAAGGAATAGTAAAGTCCAAACTGAAGCTGTCATTTAAAATCAAGTTCTTGGGTAAGGGGGAACAGTAGACATTGAACTAAAAGTTGTGAATAATGTAACATTGATTTAAGATTCAGCTGTATTTTATACTTTCCGTTGAGGCCATTTGAATCAGAGCATTTCTTTGAATGGATTGTACTTTGTTTCCAAGGCCTGTATCTGCTCACACTTGGCTTGTGTGGCGATCACAGCACCACCTTGGGTGTTCTTCTATGTGTGGGTGAGAAATGTTGTCACAAGTCTGCTTCTGGCTTTCCAGTTCATTCACAAATGGCATCACTGCAGGGCTCTGAATCAGGAAAGGAGTTTTTACTCTGCTGGAGTGATTCTCTCCTCTATTCCTGAGCAAAGTGACCCAAAGATAATGTTCTCCTTTGGCTTGGCTGAACTATGTTCCTTTACGTTAAAAAGTTTTCTTTCTCTAAACTTAAAGTAATTTATGATATGAGTTCCCATGCAGACCAATTGGCCTCATTTTGTTCTAGGGTCACATCTACATACACTATGATTAGCTTTTTTTTTTTTTTTTTTTTTTTTTTGGTTTGGGGGCCCTCATTGGAGAAATGTCTATTTAGATCTTCTGCCCATTTTTGGATTGGGTTGTTTGTTTTTGTGATATTGGGCTGCATGAGCTGCTTGTATCTTTTGGAGACTAATCCTTTGTCAGTTGCTTCATTTGCAAATATTTTCTCCCATTCTTAGGGTTGTCTTTTCATCTTGTTTATGGTTTCCTTTGCTGTGCAAAAGCTTTTAACTTTCATTAGGTCCCATTAGTTTATTTTTGGTTTTATTTTCATTTCTCTAGGAGGTGAGTCAAAAAGGATCTTGCTGTGATTTATGTCATAGAGTGTTCTGCCTATGTTTTCCTCTAAGAGTTTTATAGTGTCTGGCCTTACATTTAGTCTTCAATCCATTTTGAGTTTATTTTTGTGTATGGTGTTAGGAAGTATTGTAATTTCATTCTTTTACATGTAGCTGTCCAGTTTTCCCTGCATCACTTATTGAAGAGGCTGTCTTTTCTCCATTGTATATTCTTGCCTCCTTTGTCAAAGATAAGTTGACCAAATGTGCGTGGGTCTGTCTCTGGTCTTTCTATCCTGTTCCATTGATCTATATTTCTGTTTTTTGTCAGTAGCATCCTGTCTTGATTACTGTAGCTTTGTAATATAGTCTGAAGTCAGGGAGCCTGATTCCTCCAGCCCCTTTTTTCTTTCTCAAGATTGTTTTGGCTATTCGGGATCTTTTGTGTTAACATACAAATTGTGAAACTTTTTGTTCTAGTTCTGTGAAAAATGCCATTGGTAGTTTGATAGGGATTGTATTGAATCTGTAGTTTGCTTTGGGTATCATAGTCATTTTCACAATGTTGATTCTTCCAATCCAAGAATATGGTATATCTTTCCATCTGTTTGTATCATCTTTTATTTCTTTCATCAGTGTTTTTTGTCTCTTACGTAGGTTTATTCCTAGGTATTTTATTCTTTTTGTTGCAATGGTAAGTGGGAGTGTTCCCTGGGACGAAGTGAGAGAGTAGCGTTGACATATATACACTACCAAATGTAAAATAGATAGCTAGCGGGAAGCAGCTGCATAGTACAGGGAGGTCAGCTCTGTGCTTTGTGAACACCTAGAGGTGTGGGATAGGGAGGGTGGGAGGGAGGCTCAAGAGGAAGGGGATAGGGGATATATGTATACATATAGCTGTTTCACTTTGTTATACAGCAGAAACTAACACAACATTGTAAAGCAATTATACTCCAATAAAGATGTAAAAAAAGAGCATCAAGGATTGCAATCATAAGAAGCTATGAAAAAGCAAGGAAGGATTCTTCCTTAGAGCCTTCAAAGAGCATGGCCCTACTGACACCTTGACTTTGGACTTCTAGCCTTCAGAGCTGTAAGAGAATAAATTTCTGCTGTTGTTCCAAAAAAAAAAAAATATATATATATATAATTTGTTAAATAACAATTGATTTTATTAAACATTAGTATAATTAAATAAATTATAAATAAGACATGGCCATTTTGGTAATACAGAACTAATTCAATTTTGAATCATTGAGAAAAATGAGTGAGATTTTCAGTTTTACCCAAGACATTATGCAGAAATAAATAGCATGTTTTCCTTAAAAGAACAAAAAAAACAAAGACAAAAAAAACCATTGTGGCTTTCTTGTCTGGACTACACTAATACAATCAACTTGAACTTCAGTTTCTCAAGATACTCCAGGAGTGGAGGGAGGGATGAAAAGGAAAAAAAAAAAGTAACTATGTGAGGTAATGAATGCTAATTATTTTGAATATGTTGATCATTTCACAGTGTATATTTATATGAAACCATCATTTCCCCAACCAGATTTGTGAGTGAAATTTGAAGTAGGTAAGAAAGAGCAAGAGGAGCACCCAGTGATATTTATTGCTGTGTCATCAAGGCTGGCGGGGTTAACATGTACAGAGGATGTGACAGGAGGTTCCAGAGGTACAGGAGGAGGTCTTGGAACCTGGGCACTGAAGTACTGGTCAATGGATCTAGAGAATGATTGGTCAAGAAGAGGGGGTGGGGAGTGACTGAGCAATAGGCACTGTGGCTGACTTGATCTTGAACCTCGATCTTTGGATGTAGGCAATTTTCACTAGTATTGGGACAAAAGGCAGGCTGGATTGAGTTCACAAGTAGGAAAAAGCCTGCAGTCTGGTAAGGGTAGAAGAGCAGTGCTAATATGGACCCCAAAGCAGGGTGAATTCTTTTCGAAAAGCACATGGATTTCTCTATGTAGTCTATATGTATCTAAATAAATTCTTCTATATTAGTAGGCAGATTCTAGCATGATCTAAAGTCACTTACTCTGTGTAAGTCTTCTAGATCACTCCTCTCTTCCTAATCAAAATTTTTAGTAATACGATGGAGAAAGATTAGTTTGAACCCCCAGTAGAATTTTGATGAATCTTTGAAGAAGATTTTTTTGTGAATTCCTCAGAGATTTCTTCAGGGATTTGTGTTCTCAACCCCAAGACTTTGTGGCTCTTCTTTGATCTTGTTCTGGCACCAACCCAAACATAGAACTTCACCTGTTTCTTTACTTCACACGGATGCACACACAATGCACACTCAAATAGTCACAAAAATTCATCTTTGAAACAAGGCTTTGTGCTCTAGAGCTAACTTTACTGATGGTTTTGGGATATGAAAGTTTAATATATTTTAGCAATTCAATTGAAAGTGAAATGTTCAAAGGTATGTGTGATGGAGACAAATAAGGGCTGAATCTAGCCTCTTTGCTCCGTAAACCAAGCCATACACTAGGGCATTGGCCTGTGCCTGCCCACAGGAAAGATCACCTTTTAAAACTCACACAAAGACACCACACCATCTACTTACCAACACTTATACTGTGCTTACCCAGAAGTAACATACTTCCGGACTTTATACAAGGCTTCACATGGGCTAGCAGCAGCTCTGTTCGTCACTCTGCCAAATTGCTCAGCCATTCTTCAGAAGAGTTCTGAAGACAGACTGCCTGGGTTTGAATCTTGTCTCTGCCTCACACTAGCTGTGTGATGGTGGGCAAGTTATTTAATCTATCTGTATCTCATTTTCCTCATCTGTAAAATAGGAATAATCAAGGTTCTACTTACTTTATAGGGTCACTGGAAGGACTAAATGACACAGAATCATGTAAATTGCTTAGAAACATTGTCTAGCACATAGCGCTCAGTAAATGCTTGTCACTAATATTCTCCTAAATATGTCATCTTATGCAATAGATGACAATATTTTATTCATATAATAAAATTTCTAGGAGTTTCATGTTACTGACAGAGTAAAGTTCCTACACCTCAACCTGACATTTAAAGTCTGCTCGCCACATCCATTCAATTATATACCCTCTTTGACATACGATAAAGCCTCCACTTTAGCCACAGTGGTTTGCTCACAGACAGCCCCATCTTCCTCTGTTCGCTCACAACTCTAAGCCTCCTCTCATGTTGCCGAACACACCTCATAGTAAAATTCACAAGATTCATTCTCAAACGACACTTGATATGTGCATGTGAAAGTCCTCAGTGGTGAGTGAAAAAATGAAGGAAGAAAAGGGAAATCCAAGAGTTCTGTAGCTGGTGGTAAATGAGAATTTAAATAAAAGACTTTTGTTGGGACATTTATCACCTTTGAATACAATATGCTCACCATAGTATGTCTACTTGTAAGTGAAACTACAAGGCACATACCTCCTCCAGTTCCTTACTCCAAACACTTTTCACCTAAATGAAGGTACCAATGCCTTTCCCAGAGATACATGATTTTAAGTGAGGATTAAAGCCTAAAGTATAGTATGTTTCAAAGAGTGACATTTTAGGCTGTAACTGAGGTGTGGAGTGCATAATTTTTTTCCAAGTTGCCTTCAAATATCACCCTTCGGGCTGTTGCTTAATTTGCAGGAACATGAACATAGTTTGAATGTTAATTAATGAAGGAAGAAAATGAAAAAGATAAAAGGGGAAGGGCAGCCTGACCCCTAGTGTTTATTTTTCTGCTCATCTTCACTGGTGGTGGTTGCGCTGCTACTTCAGACTATTTAATTGGTCTCTTTTCCATCCTTATGACCTAGTTCTTTCTGCTTTGTGACTGTCACTTTGGTGTGAGAGAGTAGCTAAACGCCACTGGTTTCCTTCTTTAATTTTGGTGATTATTTCCACGCCCAGAGGAAAAAGATCATCTGAGAAGCAATCCTAAAAGCTGCTAACAATCTGGCGAGGCACTCAAGAGAGCAGATGCAGCTATGGAGAAGGTTTTAGGTGCCCATGGATAAATGAAATGGTTGGCTTAGCTGACCTTTTGCTTCTGAAGTTGGCATCACAACAAAGTGTCACAGAGCTAAGCATAAGGTCTTTATGTTCTGACCAGGGGAGATGCTAAGCTATGCCACTCCTTGAAAAACACTGAGCTGGAAGGAGGAGACCTGTTTTCCACACTGAGCTCTGTCATTAAGTCTTTATGCTGCCCTGCATCTTAGGTTTTCATCTGTAAAATGAAAGGTCATTCACTGAAATACTTACTGAGTGCGAGACATGGTTTTAAGTGCTGGAGATATGGCAGAGAAACAAACTGACAAGATTCCTTCTCTTGGGGTGCTGGGGTGGGAAGTATGCAGGGAATGGAGGCAGTCAAAAGATGCATAAATTGATGTGGAAGAAAATTCCAGCTACTGATAGTAGGTGTAGAGAGAATAAAACTGGGTGGAGTGATAGAAAGTGACTGGGGGTGGATTAAGGATCGTCTCTCCATGGAGACTGGCATGTAAGGTGTACTTGAATGATGAGGAAGAGTCATGATGTAGGGAAGCAGTTTTCAGAGAGAAGGCACAGTTGGTGCAAAGAAAGATTTGAAGGCAAAAGTTAGGTTAGTGAGGGACTGGCAAAATACCTTCATTCTCTCCCAGTGAAGGGAATGAAGGGAGAGTGATAAGAGATGGGATTAAAGAGATGGGCAGGGGCCACGGAAGGCCTTGTTGACACTGTAAAGTGTTTTAATTTATTCTTATTGTATAAGCCCATTGAAGCGGCGCTGTCCAATAAAAATATAATGCAAGACACACATGTAATTTAAAATTGTCTAGTAGCCATATGAAAAAAGTAAAAAGAAATAGATAAATTAGATTCAGTAATGTATTATTTAGCAGAATACATTAAAAAGACTATCATTTAAACGTGTATTCACTATTAAAAATTATTAATGAGATATTTTACACTCTTTTTTTGGATAAAGTCTTTGAAATCCAGTGTGTATTTTACATTTATAGCACATCTCAGTTTGGATGCCAAATTTTCATTGGAGATAATTGATCTGTATTGAGATTTTACAAAACTTACAGTTGAAATAGTGGATTCACGTATCCAGGTTGTTCCAGACATACTTAAATGCTTTCCAATAATTGAATCAAGTATC
The DNA here is from genome assembly GCF_003031525.2 of Neophocaena asiaeorientalis asiaeorientalis. Classification (NCBI taxonomy): domain Eukaryota; kingdom Metazoa; phylum Chordata; class Mammalia; order Artiodactyla; family Phocoenidae; genus Neophocaena; species Neophocaena asiaeorientalis. The sequence goes on from NW_020175821.1 coordinate 7,008,070, forward strand.
CGTTTTTAAATTTAGAATAATTGAACTTACATAAAATTAAAAATTCAGTTCTTCAGTTGCACTAGACACTAGTGATTAGTAGACGCATATGGCTAGTGGCTGCCATATTGTACAGCTCAGCATTTGAGGGTTTTAGGCAGGGAATGACAGGATTTGATTTGCTTTACAAAAGATCACCAGTTGCTGTGTGAAGAACTGACTGTGGCAGAGGAAGCACGGGTAAAGGGAACTAATTACGGAGAGGTCAGCAAACTTCTTCTGTAAAGCTCGATAGTAAAATGTGGCCAGATAGTAAATATTTTAGGCTTTGTGGGTCACATGGTCTCTGTGAGAGATTTTGTAACTCTGCCATTGTAAAGTCAAAGCAGCCATAGGCAGTACATGAAAGAATGAGCATGACGGTGTTCCAATAAAACTTTATAGATGAACACCGGAATATGAATTTCATATAATTTCATGTCCTGAAATATTATCACTCTTTTTATTTTTATAATCATTTAAAAATGTAAAAATTATTCTTAGCTTGTAGGACGTACAGAAAGAGGCACAAGTGGAATGGTGAGCTGGAGTTTGCTGACCCCCAGGTCAGGGCTTTTTGGCAGAACCCAGGTGAGAGGGGTTGGTGCTTGGAAGCTGAAAGGGCAGCTGTGGGAGGAATATAGTTCCCATGGTAGAGATGGCTGGACTTGTTGATAGTCTGGCTGTTCAGGGAGAGGGAAGGGAAAAGTCTTAAGAATGAAGGCACCAGGCTTCATTTTGAGCCTGACCAGATGATTTCTAAAGTACTTTTTAGCTCCAACAACTTGTGATCTATGATTTTTAAGGAATACATTTTTGACCAGAGTTTGGAACGATATTCTTCCTTCTCCTTGAGTGGATGCATTCCAATGTCTGGGAATTGTAAACCTGGGGATTTTCTGTGCTAAAGGAGTGTTGTATATTTTAGCTCTTCACTGACAGCCCCATTAAGCCATTTTATAATTTTTAATTTTTGTGTTGTGGAATTTCATGTATCTTAAGATAAACTTTTGTATGCACCAGTGATATGCTTCATTTCTTTATAGCTACGATCTTGTTTAAATGCATTAAACTTACTTGTTTTAAAACAGGTTCTATGGGAATTCTAGATCATTGAGGTCTTCCCTCCCCTCTTTTTGTTTCATCCTATTATAGTTACCTCCTGGTGAGCAAAGGTTTCATGGATTAAGACAGCAATTGATTTTGTTTTTAGCTTTTATTTGAATGTATCCTTTCTCCTCAAACGCATTATGCATCTCCAAAGAAACTCATAAATTATAAACTAAGCAAAAGTTAAAATTAGATCTGAGTGTGGTATAATGCCCAAAGGAATCTATTTGAAAAGGTTACAAGCCGTCGAAAAACAATTTGTATGGTTAAAAGCCACACAGTTAGATGCCGTTAATGGAGTATCTGTAATGATTATTTAGGCATTGGTTGCTTATTACGTCTCTGTGGCAACTAATCAGTTTGTTTCTTTGGAAGCCAGAGAGGCTCAGAATTCGGCACCTATAATACTAGGGAACTGTGTGGAAGAATGTGTTTTTCCACATCAAACAAACTGTACCTCTTCTTTCTCCAGATTTTAATAATTCTCCACCCTTCCCAAATTGTCATTGGTGCTGATTGCAAGAATGGAGACTAGTTCCTTCAGTGAAAGGATCATAAAGTCAATCATGTGGATAAAATTACTGAGCCATCCAGCCAGCTGGTCTCTATTTGGCTCTACTTTGGTTCATTATTTTATGGGGTGAATTCACTCCATATTTAAGGAAAGCAAAAACGGCATCAAAACTAGTTTGTAATTAATTGCAGCTTTTTAGAAAGGAATGCATTTGCAAATGGAAAATATGCACTGTCAGATCCTGATTTCTGATTATGTTATGAATCTGTCTGAAACGTCACTTTCTTCTGTGTTTATGTTAATGCTGGGTACAGGTTAGACCTTTTTTCAGACCCTTACCACTATAATCTGTGTTTTAAGAGCTTCTCTGCACAACTTCAAAAACTTTAAAATAACACATTATTGGTTGGATGGAACCTGTACATTTCCAAACAATGTTAAGAGTCATTTGGTTGCCAGGCCATATAATCTTGGCGCCTGTCTCATTGTATTGTCATTCAGGTGATTAGATGGGCTTGTGCAACTGTAAGCTGACATTGAAATGACTGTACATCACAAAAATGTTGTGGTTTCCATGCTTTGTTAGTGGCAAAATGGCTAATGTTAATTACTCGGGTATTTAATGGACCCAGAAATAACAAATACATGATCCTCTTGATTTGGAAACCTTTTATAAAAGGACATAAAAGCAGTCAAGCAACTCTGGAGCTGTGCCTCTACACTTCTAGCTCCTCATAATAACGGCCAAAGTAAGTGCAAAGGACACAGATGCTTTTAAACAAAGGGAACCCAGTAGGATGGAGCACTAATATTTAATGCTACCTCTCATAAACACAGAAAGGAAAAATCTGTTGGAACGAAGAAGCCAAATGTCATAAATATGCCTCCCTGTGTCAAAGACTGGAATTAGTTCTCACAGAACACAACAGGAAAAGGCAAAACAGAACTTCACTTGGCTACTTATGGTGGAAACAATCCGCCCCAGAGTAAGTCAAGACACTGACAAAAGCATTGCTTTGGGAGTGATGGGTATTCAGGATGTAAGCCCTGTGGATCAAGAGCATGAGCTCAGAATGTGTTTGGGGAGATGTCCAAGCATGCAAATTTCTACCAGATGTCATGAGACCTAAGGACCACAGAATTCACCAGGATGCTTGGACCACCTTTGCAGTATCTCATTCTTTTTATCTCTCCAAGTCCTACTCCATCTGAACTTGTAAAAAACCATCCATAAGTTGGAAGTTAAAGAAGAAGTCAGCAACATGGAAACAGACCAGTGGAAAAATGAACTTGTTTTATTTACTTATTGGCTGCACTGCACGCATGTGGGATCTTAGTTCCCAACCAGGAATCAAACCCATGCCCCCTGCAGTGGAAGCGTGGAGTCTTAACCACTGGACTGCCAGGAAGTCCCTGAATTTGTTTTATACAAGGAGTTTTCAATTCCCTCATTTGGCATCAGGAGACTGAGGCCTAGAAGAGTGAAAATGGTGAAGTAACTTGCTCAAATTACCTATTTATTTGGTTGGTCAGGGTCAATTGCAGAGCATTTAAAAAAATGCCTTTAATGTGTGTTTTAACTAATTCTCAAAGAAATCTTACCAGGTAAGTAGGAAAGGTATTATCTTCAAAATGTTACAGGTAAAGGAACTGAAATTCTGAGAGGTAAAATAATTTGCCCAAGACCACATAGCTAGGAAGTCATCATTCCTTAGAGCTAGCTCTTTTTGACTCTGTGAACTTTTCCATCATTCTAAATTGCCTCCAGATTTAAGTTCCTTTTTCTTCCCATGTAGTAACCAAACATAATGGAAAGCTGAAATAAAGAAAAAAAGAAAGAGATGAAATAAAGAAAGAAAAGAATAGAATTAGCTTTGTGTCTGATTCCTCAGATGATAGTTTCTTAATTAGAATTGATACGCTGAATTCCACTTGAACAGATTGGTGGAGGAGAAAAGCCTAGAAATTTGGTAACAATACTTCATAGATGGGCTAGTGTTTATACTCTTAGAATCTATTTTTCTTCTCTTAAAGTCCCTCAAAATTGCTGCCTCAAAATCACCTCAGGGCTTCCCTGGTGGTGCAGCGGTTGAGAGTCCGCCTGTTGATGCAGGGGACACGGGTTCGTGCCCCGGTCCGGGAAGATCCCACATGCCGCGGAGAGGCTAGGCCCGTGAGCCATGGCTGCTGAGCCTGCGTGTCCGGAACCTGTGCTCTGCAATGGGTGAGGCCACAACAGTGAGAGGCCCGCGTACCGCAAAAAAAAAAAAAAAAACAAAACCTCAAAATTAATGCAGGCTCAAATAAAGTAAAAATGAATTGTTGCTTTAAAAAAATGACATAGGGCCCTAAGAAATGTTTGCTTTAAAAAAATGACATAGGGCCCTAAGAAATGTTTGCTTTAAAAAAATGACATAGGGCCCTAAGAAATGTATCATGTCAGAAATGCAATTTTAATGACCTAAGTTATGTAAGTGGCACATAATAAAACATTATAATTACCTGTTATTTACATACGTGGTCTAAGAATTACTTAAAATTAATTGGGAGCAGGATTAACAATTTTAATCACTTTAAGGAATATTCATGAGCATTCATAAAACCCACAAGGCGTTTCTTTAATGAATTAATGATATTTAATGTCTTTTCACAGAATTTAAGAGCAGAAAAACCTGATTAGATAATTCAATATAAGTTTTCTGAAGTTACTGTCAGTCTCCCTAAAGAAATGGCTACTATGCATTGCTTTTAGCTGTCAGATCTATCTGTAGTTACACATGTGATTCTTCTCTGCTTTTAATAATGAACCAGCTTCTCCCATCATAGTCTATTGGACATGACAACAACAATAACAAGAATATCTTTGCAGATGGACAGTACTTACACTTTTAAAAGCATCTATTCTGATATCAAGGGCAGGATATCCACTGATTGTTTTTCACAGCCCCTGTGTAGGCCACTCTGAGCTCTAGGCTGAAGAAACACCTAGAAACCTAGGGCAAGATTTGAAATTACTTCTCTCTGTGATGGAAGTGAATAAGATGAAATGGTTGGAGTTAGAAATTTGCATGAGGAGCACACACCATGTGTCTGCTGTGGTGCTGAAGGATCTTCTTAAGTCTTAATTGTTTGTGTGTTTCACCCACCTGTCCCCAACCCCACACCTTCCCTGGAGCCCAGCAAGGAGACACTGATTGTAATGAGGACTAAAGTAAAATAAATGAGACGATTAAATTTTACATCAAGGAAGTATTACTGGGACTTCCCTGGTGGCGCAGTCACGAAGAATCCACCTGCCAATCCAGGGGACACAGGTTCGAGCCCTAGTCCTGGAAGATCCCACATACCGTGGAGCAACTAAGCCCATGCGCCACAACTACTGAGCCTGCCCTCTACAGCCTGCGAGCCACAACCACTGAAGCCCACGTGCCACAGCTACTGAAGCCCGTGCGCCTAGAGCCTGTATTCCGCAACAAGAGAAGCCACTGCAGCGAGAAGCCCGCGCACCGCAACGAAGAGTAGCCCCCGCTCACCGCAACTAGAGACAGCCCGCGTGCAGCAACGAAGACCCAACGCAGCCATAAATAAATAAATTTTTTAAAAAAAGGAAGTATTACTGACAAGATGCGGGGAGGTAATAGGTGGAAAGGGGATATGAAGGATGGAGTTAAAAAAAAGGAGAAGAAAAGTCTAACGCATCCAATTTAGGCACATGGGGTGCTCAACAAATACTAACCTTTATTATCATCCTTCTCAGTGTATTTACAGACCAATTCCAGGGAAAGGGTATTTGGTTCTGCTGATGGAAACGTTGGCAGTTCTATTTTTGAAAGTGCTGTTGTTTTGGATAATCTAGCCCACTCTTGCTAGACTAATAGGAATTGGCTAACTCAGAATTCTGTCAGTCTTGAGTGAGCTGGGAAATTGGATTCCTGAATATATAAAGTGGAGGACAAGAACTTGGGCTGGTGGGGACCACTAAGGGCAAACATTTAATGAAACACCTGAGTGGGCAGGGCTATTCTTGGCTATTAGTACTATTACCTTTATGGCGGACAGAGACACTTTCTCTTGCTGTAGAGTTTGGGAATGGGTAAACAGGTACGTTCCTAGAGAAACTTTGTACCATTTATCCTGATTGCATGCTGTCATGACCTTCAAAGTGCAGGTCAAAGAAATTTAAAATACTAATGATTTTGCATTTTCAAAATCGTATTAGATGACTTTATCAACGACTTAAAAATTAAATTTAGTTTATGCTTTCTGAAGAAGAAAGTATTATGCATAGGACATTTGGAAACTAACAAAATATGAAAAAGTGATATGAAAAATCATCCAGAATTTCTCCCATCCAGAAAAAAAATGACTATTAATATTTTGGTGTACTTCTGTTATGCTTTTTATGTACTGAAATATGTTAAACTTTATAAAAAATTTAAAGTAATATCTAAACTGTTGAATAAAAATCCAACCCATTAGAAAGGTTTAGAATGAATAGGACAGATCTCTCTTCATCCTCCAAGTTAAAAGAAACTTTGAACAGTTTCCATTTTTCAGTTATTTTGTTAGTTACCATTATAAATATTAAGTCATATATTTTGTCAAATTCTTTTTAGCTTTATCAACTTAAAAAATGCTTGATGACTCATCAGTACATTTGACCTCTATGCTTGCTTTCTGCTAATTTGTATTGTAATATTATATTTATGACTTTATTTTGTGATTTACTAACTTTAGGCAGTGTCAAAGAAGATGTGATTTTGTGGATTTTTAGGCTATATTATTACTTTTACCTTTTCAAGGTTTATAACATTTATATTCTATTATATAATTAACTATTACTAAGACTTCATGCTTTGTTTGTAAAAGTTGAGACCAAAACTTTAAAATTAATAAAAGTCTTTATAATATTATGTGAATATTACTCATTGTAAAATCAAATATTGTACATGGATGCACAGAAGAAGAAATACACTGAGTGTTAAGTCACTAAACACCTGTGAAGGAAAATATTCTTAGCATAATTCATGAATGGATAGCAAAATCTTTTTTAACATTTTTGAGTTTTCTTCACTTCCTCTCATTCATACTCAGTTGCTCCTGTTTCTTGTTATCTTAGGTCATCCTCTAGTTTGTATTCTTTTTTATTTTCCTGGGGTATCCTTCTCAATACATGGCCTTTATGGGAGTGGCTTGGGCAGTAAGTTTTCCTAGTCCTTGCCAGACTGAAAATTTTTTTTATTTTGCTTTTATACTTGAGAATAAAATTATGGGTTAAAATAATTTCTTCTCAGACCATTAGAGGAATTGCTCCACTGTTTTACAGCATTCAAAGACAATTCTAACTATCATTCTTTCGTGCTAATCTTTTTTTTTAATCTGCTTCAATTCATAGAATTTTCTCTTTCTAAAAAGTTATTTCCTTTACCCCTTTGCTCTTCTCCACCTCTCAATTTCTTGCTAGATGGATGTTAGAAAGCCACATCTTTTAATATTTTCCTTACTCTTTTTTGTTTTTCTCTTAGTTCTAGAAAATTCTATCAACTCCGTATTCCTGATCACCAGTTTGGTTATTGCAACATTTTTTTCTCTTATTTAGTTTACACACCAGATTTAATTTTGTCATTCATATTTCTAATATCTCTTTAATGTCTGTAACAATTTAATGTCTTATATTGTTCTTACTGCGGCCTATTCTAGTTTTATGGATATATTCACGTATTTAGTCTCTCTGAGGAAAGTAATCAGAATTTTTAAAAAGTATATCCCTGTTTCTGCAAAGGTCACATTTTTTTTGTTGTTGTTAGTTTTCATCCTTCTCTTTCATGCCATTGTCTTACCCCAAATGGCCAAGGCTCTTGGATTGTCAGTTCATATTTGTGAATGATGGAACAATTTAATTGATGTAAATTAATTCCACTTACTCTGCAGCTGTAAACTGTAAACACACCTTAATATTATGATTTGGTTGTATTTTCTTTAATAAAGTCCAGGAGGATACAAAGAGAAGACAGGAACAAGCTTTGGAGTTGACACATTCCTAGAACTGGAGCAGACATGGAGCCATAGCCAGAACACTGCATTTTACAAATGAGGAATAGGCAGAAGGGTAAGTGATCTGTCAAAAACAGCAATTATGAATTTTCTTTTGAAACCATAATTTTTTTTTTTTTTTTTTTTTGCGGTACACGAGCCTCTCACTGTTGTGGCCTCTCCCGTTGCGGAGCACAGGCTCTGGATGCACAGGCTCAGTGGCCATGGCTCATGGGCCTAGCCACTCCGTGGCATGTGGGATCTTCCCGGTCCAGGGCACGAACCCGTGTCCCCTGCATCGGCAGGTGGACTCTCAACCACTGCGCCCCCAAGGAAGCCCTGAAATCATAATTATATTTCTAAAGGAAGAACATTTTAAATTTCTTTGAAGCTACACTGACTTTGCCTTGCATACTGATTAGTCTTTTTTTTGAGGATTTTATTTATTTATTTATTGTTTTTATTATTATTTTTTAACCTCTTTATTAGTGTATAATTGCTTTACAATGCTGTGTTACTTTCTGCTGTATAACAAAGTGAATCAGCTATATGTATACATATATCCCCAATCCCCTCCCTCTTGCGCCTCCCTCCTACCATCCCAATCCCATCCCACTAGGTGGTCACAAAGCACCAAACTGATCACCCTGTGCTATCCAGCTGCTTCCCACTAGGATCTATTTTACATTTGGTAGTGTATATATGTCAGTGTTACTCTCTCACTTCATCCCAGCTTACCCTTGCCTCTCCCACTGTCCTCAAGTTCATTCTCTACGTCTGTATCTATATTCCTGTCCTGCCCCTAGGTTCACCAGAACCATTAATTTTTAGATTCCATATATGTGTGTTAGCATACAGTATTTGTTTTTCTCTTTCTGACTTACTTCATTCTGTATGACAGACTCTAGGTCCATCCACCACACTACAAATAACTCAATTTCATTTCTTTTTATGGCTCAGTAATATTCCATTGTATATATGTGTCATATCTTCTTTATCCATTCATCTCTCAATGGACACTTAGGTGGCTCCCATGTCCTAGATATTGTAAACAGTGCTGCAATGAGCATTGTGGTGCATGTCTCTTTTTGAATTATGGTTTTCTCAGGGTATATGCCCAGTAATGGGTTTGCTGGGTCGTATGGTAGTTCTATTTTTAGTTTTTTAAGGAACCTCCATACCGTTCTCCATAGTGGCTGTATCAATTTACATTCCCACCAACAGTGAAAGAGGGTTCCCTTTCTCCACACCCTCTCCAGCATTTTTCGTTTGTAGATTTTTTGATGATGGCCTTTCTGACCGGTGTGAGGTTATACCTCATCGTGGTGTTGATTTGCCTTTCTCTAATGTTGGTGATGTTGGCATCCTTTCATGCGTTTGTTGGCAATCTGTATATCTTCTTTGGAGAAATGTCTATTTATGTCTTCTGGCCATTTTTGGATTGGGTTGTTTGTTTTTGTGATATTGAGCTGCATGAGCTGCTTGTATATTTTGGAGATTAATCCTTTGTTTGCTTTGTTTGCAAATATTTTCTCCCATTTGCAAATATTTTCTCCCATTCGGAGGGTTGTCTTTTCTTCTCGTTTATGGTTTCCTTTGCTGTGCAAAAGCTTTTAACTCTCATTAGGTCCAATTTGTTTATTTTTGTTTTTATTTTCATTTCTCTAGGAGGTGGGTCAAAAAGGATCTTGCTTTGATTTATGTCTTAGAGTGTTCTGCCTATGTTTTCCTCTAAGAGTTTTATACTGTCTGGCCTTACGTGTAGGTCTTCAATCCATTTGGAGTTTGTTTTGGTGTATGGTGTTAGGAAGTATTCTAATTTCATTCTTTTACATGTAGCAGTCCAGATTTCCCAGCACCACTTATTGAAGAGGCTGTCTTTTCTCCATTGTATATTCTTGCCTCCTTTATTGAAGATAAGGTGACCATAGGTGCGTGGATTTATCTCTGGGCTTTCTATCCTGTTCAATTGATGTATATTTCTGTTTTTGTGCCAGTACCATACTGTTTTGATTACTGTAGCTTTGTAGTATAGTCTGAAGTCCAGAGCCTTATTCCTCCTGCTCCATTCATTTTTCATTCTCAAGATTGCTTTGGCTATTCAGGGTCTTTTGTGTTTCCATACAAATTGTGAAATTTTTTGTTCTAGTTCTGTGAAAAATGCCACTGGTAGTTTGATATGGATTACACTGAATCTGTAGATTGCTTTGGGTAGTATAGTCATTTTCCAATGTTGATTCTTCCAATCCAAGAACATGGTATATCTCTTCATCTGTTTATATCATCTTTAATTTCTTTCATCAGTGTCTTATAGTTTTCTGCATACAGGTCTTTTGTCTCCTTAGGTAGGTTTATTCCTAGGTATTTTATTCTTTTTGCTGCCATGGTAAATGGGAGTGTTTCCTTAATTTCTCTTTCAGATTTTTTGTCATTAGTTTATAGGAATGCAAGAGATTTCTGTGCATTTTTGTATCCTGCTACTTTACCAAATCCATTGTTTAGCTCTAGTAGTTTTCTGGTAGCATCTTTAGGATTCTGTATGTATACTATCTTGTCATCTGCAAACAGTGACAGTTTTACTTCTTTTCCGATTTGGATTACTTTTACTTATTTTCCTTCTCCGATTGCTGTGGCTAAAACTTCCAAAACTATGTTGAATAAGAGTGGTGAGAGTGGGCAACCTTGTCTTGTTCCTGATCTTAGGGGAAATGGTTTCAGTTTTTCCACCATTGAGGACAATGTTGGCTGTGGTTTTGTCATATATGGCCTTTATTATGTTGAGGTATGTTCCCTCTATGCCTACCTTCTGGAGGGTTTTTATCATCAATGGGTGTTAAATATTGTCAAAAGCTTTTTCTGTATCTATTGAGATGATCATATGGTTTTTCTCCTTCAGTTTGTTAATATGGTGTATCACATTGATTGATTTGCATATATTGAAGAATCCTAGCATTCCTGGGATAATCCCCACTTTAACATGGTGTATGATCCTTCTAATGTGCTGTTGGATTCTGTTTGCTAGTATTTTGTTGAGAATTTTGCATCTATGTTCATCAGTGATACTGGGCTGTAGTTTTCTTTTTTTGTGACACCTTTGTCTGATTTTGGTATCAGGGTGATGTTGGCCTCATAGAATGAGTTTGCTAGTGTCCTTCCTCTGCCATATTTTGGAAGAGTTTGAGAAGGATACCTGTTAGCTCTTCTGTAAATGTTTCATAGAATTCACCTATGAAGCCATCTGGTCCTGGGCTTTTGTTTGTTGGTAGAGTTTTTTTTTTTTTTTTTTCGGTACGTGGGCCTCTCACCGTGTCCCCCGCATCGGCAGGCAGACTCCCAACCGCTGTGCCACCAGGGAAGCCCTGTTGGAAGAGTTTTAATCACAGTTTCAATTTCAGTGCTTGTGATTCATCTGTTCATATTTTCTATTTCTTTCTGGTTCAGTCATGGAATGTTGTACTTTTCTAAGAATTTGTCAATTTCTTCCAGGTTGTCCATTTTATTGGCATATAGTTGCTTGTAGTAGTCCTAATGATTCTTTGTATTTCGGCAGTGTCAGTTGTTATTTCTCCTTTTTTCATTACTAATTCTGTTGATTTGAGTCTTCTCCCTTTTTTTCTTGATTTGTCTGCCTAAGGGTTTATCAATTTTGTTCACCTTCTCAAAGAACCAGCTTTTAGTTTTATTGATCTTTGCTATTGTTTCCTTCATTTCTTTTCATTTATTTCTGATCTGATCTTTATGATTTCTTTCATTCTGCTAACTTGGAATTTTTTTTGTTCTTCTTTCTCTTGTTGCTTTAGGTGTAAGGTTAGGTTGTTTATTTGAGACTTTTTAGTTTCTTTAGGTAGGATTGTATTGCTATAAACTTCCCTCTTGGAACTGCTTTTGCTGTGGCCCATAGGTTTTGGGTCATCGTGGGGTTTCTTTTTGTGTGTGTGATGCGCGGGCCTCTCACTGTTGTGGCCTCTCCCGTTGCGGAGCACAGGCTCCAGACGTGCAGGCTCAGAAGCCATGGCTCACGGGCCCAGCTGCTCCGCGGCATGTGGGATCTTCCCAGACCAGGGCACAAACCTGTGTCCCCTGCGTTGGCAGGCAGACTCTCAACCACCGCGCCACCAGGGAAGCCCAGGTCATCGTGTTTTCATTGTCATTTTTTTTAGGTATGTTTTCATTTCCACTTTGATTTCTTCAATGATCTCTTGGTTATTTAGTAGTGTATTGTTTAGCCTCTGTGTGTGTAATTTTTACAGTATTTTTCCTGTAATTCATATCTAGTCTCATAGCATTGTGGTTGGAAAAGATACTTGATACGACTTCAGTTTTCTTATATTTACCAAGGCTTGATTTGTGACCCAAGATGTGGTCTAACCTGGAGAATATTCCATGAGCACTTGAGAAGAAAGTGTTTTCTGTTGTTTTTGGATGGAATGTACTCTAAATATCAGTTAAGTCCATCTGGTTTAATGTGTCATTTAAAGCTTGTGTTTCCTTATTTATTTTCACTATGGATGATCTGTCCATTGGTTAAAGTGGGGTGTTAAAGTCCCCTACTATGAATGTGTTACTGTCGATTTCCCCTTTCATGGCTGTTAGCATTTGCCTTATGTATTGAGGTGCTCCTATGTTGGGTGCATATACATTTATAATTGTTATATCTTCTTCTTGGATTGATCTCTTGATCATTATGTAGTGTCCTTCTTTGTCTCTTGTAATCCGTCTTTATTTTAAAGTCTGTTTTGTCTGATATGAGAATTGCTACTCCAGCTTTCTTTTGGTTTCCATTTGCATGGAATATCTTTTTCCATCCCTTCACTTTCAGTCTGTATGTTTCCCTAGGTCTGAAGTGGGTCTCTCGTAGACAGCATATATACAGGTCTTGTTTCTATATCCATTCAGCCAGTCTGTGTCTTTTGGCTGGAGCATTGCATCCATTTACACGTAAGGTTTATTGATATGTATGTTCCTATTACCATATTCTTACTTGGTTTTGTTGATTGGGTTTTTTTTTGGGTCTTTTCCTTCTCTTGTGTTTCCTGCCCAGACAAGTTCCTTTAGCATTTGTTGTAAAGCTGTTTTGGTGGAGCTGTATTCTCTTAACTTTTGCTTGTCTGTAAAGGTTTTAATTTCTCTGTCAAATCTGAATGAGATCCTTGCTGGGTAGAGTAATCCTGGTTGTAGGTTCTTCCCTTTCATCACTTTAAATATATCCTGCCACTCCCTTCAGACTTGCAGAGTTTCTGAAGCTGTTAACCTTATGGGGATTCCCTTGTATATTATTTGTTGCTCTTCCCTTGCTGCTTTTAATATTTTTTCTTTGTATTTAATTTTCCATAGTTTGATTAATATGTGTCTTGGCGTGTTTCTCCTTGTATTTGTCCTGTATGGGACACTGTGCTTCCTGGAATTGTTTGACTATTTTCTCTCCCATGTTAAGGAAGTTTTCGACTATAATCTCTTCAAATATTTTCTCAGACCCTTTCTTTTTTCTCTTCTTCTTCTGGGACCTGTAAAATCCGAATGTTGGTTCACTTAATGTTGTCCCACAGGTCTCTGAGGCTGTCCTCAATTCTTTTCATTCTTTTTTCTTTATTCTGCTCCGTGGTAGTTATTTCCACTATTTTATCTTCCAGGTCACTTATCTATTCTTCTGCCCTAGTTATTCTGCTATTGATTCCTTCCAGAGCATGTTTAATTTCATTTATTGTGTTGTTCATCATGTTTGTTTGCCCTTTAGTTCTAGGTCTTTGTTAAACGTTTCTTGTATTTTCTCCATTCTATTTCTGAGATTTTTGGATCATCTTTCCTGTCATTACTCTGAATTCTATTTCAGGTAGACTGCCTATTTCCTCTTCATTTGTTTGGTCAGGTGGGTTTTTTACCTTGCTCCTTCATCTGCTGCATACTTCTCTGTCTTCTCATTTTGTTTAGCTTACTGTGTTTGGTGTCTCCTTTTTGCAGACTGCAGGTTCGTAGTTCCCACTGTCTTTGGTGTTTTCCCCCAAAGGTTGAGGTTGGTTCAGTGGCTTGTGTAGGCTTCCTGATGGAGGGGACTGGTGCCTGTGTTCTTGGTAGGTGGGGCTGGATCTTGTCCTTCTGGTGGGCTGGGCCATGTGCAGTGGTGTGTTTGAGGTGTCTGTGAACTTGTATGATTTTAGGCAGCCTCTCTGCTAATGGGTGGGGTTGTGTTCCTGTCTTGCTAGTTGTTTGACCGGGGGTGTCCAACACTGGAGCTTGATGGCCATTGGGTGGAGCTGGATCTTAGAGTTTAGACGGAGATCTCTGGGAGAGCTGTCACCAATTGATATTACGTGGGTCTGGGAGGTCTCTCGTGGTCCAATGTCCTGGACATGGCCCTCCCATCTCTGAGGCTCAGGCCCGAGACTTGGCCAAAGCACCAAGACGCTGCCAGCCACATGGCTTGTATGAAAAAGAAGAAAAAACAAAAACAGAAAAACAACAAATAATGCCGGACAGATAGAACCCCATACCAAATGGTAAAAGCAAAACTAAACAGACAGCATCATACAAAGAAACATACATACACACACTTGTAAAAAGGAAAACAAACAGCAACAATAACAAAAAAACTAAAACAAACAAACAAAATAAATGAACAGACAGAACCCTAGGACAAATGGTAAAAGCAAACCTAGACAGACTGAATCACACAAAGAGACACATACACACTCACAAAAAGAGAAAAAAGGAAAAATAAAATAAAATAAAATAAAAAAACAAAGAGAGCAACCAAGCCAATAGACAAATCCACCAACGATAAGAAGCACTAAAAACTAAGATAAACCTAAAACCAAAAACAAAGCAGACACAGAAAGCAAACCCCAAGTCTCCCATTGCTTCCACAGTCCACTGCCTGAAGTTTGTGAACATTTGTTTTCTATTCAGGTATTCCACAGATGCAGGGTTTATCAGGTTGGTGGTGGGGATTTAATCTGCTGCTCCTGAGCTGCCCAGAGAAGTTCCCTTTCTCTTCTTTGTTCGCACAGCTCCTGGGGTTCAGCTGTGGTTCTGGCCTGGCCTCTGCGAGTAGGTCGCCCTCAGGTATCTGTTCCCTGCCCAGACAGGAAGGGGTTAAAGCAGCAGCTGATTAGGGCTCTCTTGCTCACTCAGGCTGCAGAGAAGGAGGGGTACGGTAATCATAATTGGAATGCAGGGCGAGCCTGCAGTGGCAGAGTTCGGCGTGACATAGCAACAGTCTGAGGTACACTGTGTGTTCTCCCAGGGAAGTTGTCCATGGATCATGGGACCCTGGCAGTAGCATGCTGCACAGGCTCCTGGGTGGGTGTGGGTAGTGACCTGCACTTGCACACAGGATTCTTGTTGGCAGTGGTGGCAGCATTAGCAGTTCATGCCCGTCTCTGGGGTCTGAGCTGATAGCCATGGCTTGTGCCTGTCTCTGGAGCTCGCTTAGGCAGTGCTCTGCGTTCTGTGGGCACACGGAGCAGGAATCCCCTCTCTGCGCAGCCCAAAACAATGGTCTCTTGCCTCTCTGGCAGGTCCAGACTTTTTCCCAGACTCCCTCCCAGCTACCTGTGGTGCAGTAGCCCCCTTCAGGCTGTCTTTACGCAGCCAACCCCAGTCCTCTCCCTGGGATCTGATCTCTGAAGCCCGAGCCTCAGCTCACAGCCCCCATCTGCCCCGGTGGGTGAGCAGACAAGCCTCTCAGGCTGGTGAGTGCTGGTCAGTACTGATCCTCTTTGCGGAAATCTCTCTGCTTTGCCCTCTGCACCCCTATTGCTATGCTCTCCTCTGTGGCTCTGAAGCTCCCCCCACCTCATCTGCGCCAGTGAAGGGGCTTCCTAGTGTGTGGAAGCTTTTCCTCCTTCACAGCTCTCTCCCAGAGGTGCAGGTCCTCTCCCTATTCTTTTGTCTCTGTTTTTCCTTTTTTCTTTTGCCCTACCCGGGTATGTGGGGATTTTCTTTCCTTTTGGGAAGTCTGAGGTCTTCTGCCAGCATTCAGTAGGTGTTCCGTAGGAGTTGTTCCACACGTAGATGTATTTTTGATGTATTTGTGGGGAGGAAGGTGATCTCCACGTCTTATTCCTCCGCATCTTGAAGGTCTCCTGGATTAGTCTTTATGGAAGGTAATACTGAGATGGCAAAGTACTCTGCCTGTTGAAGTGACTCTCTCAACTGGCCATTGACATTCTCACATTGTTTCATTGCCTTTCTCAGAATCTACGGTCTCAGTTTTTATTCTCATGATTGTCTCTGCCACATTTCCACTGTTTTTGTAAGAATGCATTTCCAAAATAAAATTTAAGCGACATCAGTGTTTAAGAGAGAACACACTCAGAGATGGACAGAGCCTGACTGATGACAATCTATGTCCCAATTTCTAAAACTTAAAAATAAGTTGCTTATGGCAAAAGGCCAAGTGTTTTCAAACTTACTTTGCATACTCTTGTATGTTTTCAGGTCTTGCCCTTAGAAGAAGCAATTAGGCATTTTATTTACAAATTATGTGAATATTTCTCTTATCATTGGACAGCCGAAAAAAAAGAATCTCAGAGGCTTTGAGTGAGGGACAGACACGCTGATTTGAGTCCTGGCTCAGTCACGCATTGACTGCTTTATTTTGCATATATTTTTAACCATTCTGAGCTTCAGTTTCCTTACCTGTGAAATGATTATTTAATAGCACTTACCTTATAGGGTTGTTTAAAGATAAGAATATTGGAATTCATTAAACAATATACTATATTCATATTAGAATAGTTGGGCAGTCCTCAAATGTTTATTGAGTTTATTGTAAGACTAGCACTTAATCCTTTAATTGAAATACATAACCAGCAGAGTTATGGGAAACTGAATCAGTTAGAGTAATGCGGCCTATGAAATATATGTACCATTCTGCAAAGTTTGGAAGTTTAAATTATTTTCTGAAATTGGAGCATGAAGAAAAGACAAATGAAATGCTATGAGTAATGTTTTAGATTTTTATTAATTTTACAGATTGTTAAGTGGGATTTTCTTGGTGTCTTGGTTGTGACGTGAAAGCTGAAGAAATCAATGATAAATACTGCACATTCTAAGGAAAGGTGTGAAGCTTGTCTGTACAGGACTAACCTTTCTCTTCTAGAGTGTAGAACAGAATTCTAGACTTTTGAAGAAAGAGAGTGAGGATATGTTTATTAACATAGCTCTATGATTGAGATATAATTCACATAATATACAATTCATCAGAGTAAAGTGTACAATCCAGTGTCTTTTAATGTATTCACAGAGTTGAGAAACCATTACAAGAATCAATGTTAAAACATTTTCATTACCTACAAAAGAAACTCTTCACCCCTTAGCCATCACCTCCTTCTCACCTCCCAGTCCTAGGCAACCACTAATCTAGTTTTTGTCTCTATAGATTTACCTGTTTTGGATGTTTCATACAAATGGAATCATACAATTTGTTTGTCATTTGTGACTACCTTCTTTCACTTAGCATAATGTTTTCAAGTTTCATCCACATTGTAGCATGTATCAGTACCTCTTTTTATTGCCAAATAATACTGTATTTTATGTAGCCATTCATTAGTTGATGGATCTTTGGGTTAGTTTTACTTTTTGCTATTATGACTAGTGGTGCTATAAATATTTGCATACAAATTTTTGTGTGCACATATGTTTTTATTTCTCTGACGTGTATACCTAGGAGTGCAATTGCTGCTTAGTATAGTAACTCTGTATTTAATCTTTTGAGGAACTGCCAGACTGTTTTCAACAGTGGCTGAACCATTTTTCACTTTCACTAGCAATGTATGAGGGTTCCAATTCTTCCATACCCTGGCCAACACTTGTTATTAGCTACCCTATGATAGCCATCCTAGTAGGTGTGAAGTGGTATCTCATTTTAGTTTTGATATACATTTCCAAGATGGCTAATGATGTTGAGTATCTTTCCATGTGCTTAGGAGTCATTTATATATCTTCTTTGGAGAGCTGTCTATTCAGATTTCTTGCCCATTTTTAAAATCAGTTTTCATTTGTGGTAAAAGAAAGTTTGCATTGTTCTTAGTTTCCCCCAGCCATGTGAAAGTTTCAAAAGAATGATACACAGACATTGAAGGTGTCTGCCAGAAGAAAAGACTGACATATCATTCCCCCACTTCTGAAACTTCCAGGTCCAGAACCAACATTGAGTCGGAAAAGAGCCTGGAGCGAGAGCTATGTTAAGAGTGACTTTTACTTTCAGAGTTTGAGGGGCATTGTGGCTGAGTTTTCCTACGGGCCACCTGGATACCTGAACTGTTGATGGCTAGAGCCACTTAGAAAGGACCCTGCACATGAGTGTTGCCTTCCAGGGTGTTATGGTCTGAAGATTTGTATCCACCCAAAATTCGTATGTTGAAATCCTAATGCCCAGTGTAAGAGTATTAGGAGGGCCTTTGGGAGCTGATAAGGTCATGAGGGTAGAGCCCTCATCAATGAGATTGGTGCCCTTATAAAAGAGGTCAGGAGAGTTCCCTTGCCCCTTCCATCGTGTAAGGATAAAATGAGAAATCTGCAACCCAGAAGAGGGCTCTCGCCCAACTATGTTGTTACCCTGACCTTAGACTTCTTAGCTTCCAGAACTGTGAGAAATAAATTTCTGTTGTTTATAAGCCATGGATCCTAAGATACTTTGTTTCAGCAGCCTGAATGACTAAGATACAGGGGCAGGAGTCATAGGATGTAGAACCAAATTAAGAGCTGAGGCAGAATCAGAAGCAGTTAGCCCGAACATGAGTTGCCTGTGCAGTGATGGGGTACTACTTACGTCCCTGTCTGGGGATCTCCAGAGTCCCCAAAGCAGTCCATGAAATAGAGTCTGAAGAGAAAGGACCACATTACATACACACTGATCAAGAAAATCTTTGTCCCTCCCATCTGTCCCCCTCCTCAGACTGCTCCCTACCCTCATTTTCCCATTTGTTGTACTCAAGTTGCAAGTCCTGCATGGGCTGGGGAGGGGAGAAAGCTTTGAAATGATTCAAGTTTTGATTTAGATTGGATTGGATATTTTCACACCTGAAAATAATACTGTTCTGATAACCCAAAGTGACCACAAAACCACAGGGGACTGCCCAAGATATTTTCCAAGAGAGCAGAAAGGAGATCTAACAGAGAATTTCTTAAAATAGTAGCAGAGAAGAAGAAGACTAATTTTTGATTGTACCCCATCAAGTCTAGCCTGTTTAATATATACACACATGCACACACATATATGTATCTACATATTTTCTCAGTGATGCATTCTTTCTAGGTTGATGAAATATGTCTAAGCCCTTTGGTCTATACATCATGGTAAATAGTGAAATGGAGTTGTATGGAATTCCCAATCATAGAGCACAGGGCAGTGATGGAGTCAAGGAATAGCATCCAGGTCTATGACTGGCAACTTATAACTGGAGAATGCAACCCTATGGCTTGGAACTCTTTCTAGGGCTGTCACTATTGTCAATGACTCTAAAAATTGATTGTTTAGTTCATATTACGTGATTAAAGATCTGCATTTTCCTGAGAGATCTTTTAGTACCAGTTAATCTAGTAAGTGAAAACATTTAGCATACAAAACGCTTCCTTGAAATAATAGGATATTCAGAAACAATATTCCAAATTCATATTTTAAAATAAACAACATGTTAATTGCAGGAGGCCAACTGTTTGGGTAGCAGACTCCTGGATGCCGGATTGGAGTGACAAGGTGGGTCAGTCCTGGAGAGCCTGAGCCCTGGGTTTTGGTCATGTCAGGCCCAAGATCAAGAGAGAGTGCATGTGCTAAAAAGCTTGGTGTAACATTTTAGAGACCCAGAGCACGGAGGCCCTTCATACAAACAGAACAAATCCTTTTCAGTACTTTTAGACCTTAACGAACATGGGGTGATGTATAAAACTCCACCCCCACCATACAGCAAGCCCCTACCCTGCAAACCCCTGAACTCTTTTTCAGCATTTCTTAAATCTGCCCCATTGAACAATCTGCATTCATTGTAACAAATACAACAATCTCATTGAATTAGATTCTGAAGAGACTTTACAGTAAGAAAAAAAGAGGACTGATCCTGTATTTTCTTTAGTTTAAACAAGGGACAGAGCATAGAAAATGAGAAATCTTGGGCTAGTTAAGTTCACTGAAATGGGTGGGGAGGGATGGAGAAGGGGTGGAAATTGGATAGACTTGTACTGGGTAAGGAATCAATTTCTAGGTGTTCTAGGAATAGAAAACCAGTGTTCATGTCGGTCCTTTAATTGTGTGACTGTTCGGTGTTACTGGGTACTGTCACAGTGTGATACATTTTCTTTTAATTTAAATTTCCTTGAATGTAAGATAGGGCTTGGAGTCAGAATCATCAAAATTATAAAGTGGGAGAGGAAAAACACGCCAGTGGCTGTTTACAGATGTAATAAAGATTTGACTAATCTGCGTATTTATAGTTTGTATTAGCTTACTGGCCATCACAGTCTGAGAAAACCTGCCCTATCACCCGGGCGCACGCAGTTCATTGCCTAGTATCGTTACGATTATCTATGGTCCCCTCATTACTCACCCATTGTTTCAGTTGTATCAGGAGTAAAAATAATAAGCCATAAGCTTCCCTGCTGCTTAACATAACAACAAATCATTCCCAATTCCAAGCCTGATGTCAGTTATACAAAGCAAATTAGGATCACACAGACAGATTTTTTCTTCTTTCACCGGGCAGCTGACCTCTCTCCCATGAAGCTGTCGACCCATCAGGTGTTAAATTTAGGAACTTGTTCTTGATTTTCAGGAGATACAAATCCCTAATAACTTAACAAGCAAAACATAGAGTCAGCCTTGAAATACGTCAGCACACAGATTAGCTAGACAAATAATGATTTAAAAAATCTTCAAAATAGCACTTATCATCAGTCTCCCATTCAGAAATAATGAAGGAAGATGGTTTATACAGATTTAATAATAAGACATGACATAAATGTAAATATAACATGTTATGACCTTTCTTCTGGTAAACAATAAGCATTTTGTTCATTATTCAGAGTCTCTTTGTTTACAGTGAATGTGGTGATGAATCGAAGTTATGACATAAATTAAATCACAAGTTTATATTATTTTCAAACGGATAAAATGCAGATATTCTAAGGCAGGTAGCAAAAATGATAAGTTATCCTTGGTCTTTAAATGAGTTATACATATTCAAAAAAAGAACAGTAAAGATTCTGTGCAAAGCCAGGATCATATATTACTTTTTCTCTGAACAAAGATAACGTTTGTAGAATCCCATTAGCAATGAATCTTCTAGATTTTTTTTTCACTTAAAGTCTTATGATCCCAAAGGGAAGAAGAATAATCAGTAAATAGAACTCTGATATCTGTCCAGAATTTAACTGAATTAGAGCTGAATTGACTTGACAGAGAGATCGAGGAAAAAAAATTATCTTTCGAATTCTGATGAATATGTTTAAATTTTTCTTTAAAGATATCACTCAAATGGAAACAAAAATACCTTGTCATATTTGAAAAACACAGGACATATAATACATAATCACCAATAATATAAAGTAAATATCCTTGGGCAAATGGTATTCACAGACCATAGAATAGTTTTAAAGAATGTTGAACTATAATATGTTTTTAGAAGTATTATATAAAAAATACAAATAGTTTAGTATTATGTATTTTTCCTTTCAGTAATTTCAACATCAGAAATTAGATAAAATATTATTTTATAGATTCTCTCTTTTTCTTACTCAACCAGTGGTTATACCAGGAAAGAAAAAGCAAAGCAAAACAAGGTGGGAGAGGATTAAAAACATTCTGGAATATTGCACATAATATATTCAGCAACACATGGTCATTATTGACTGTTTGGAGCACTGCAGTGTCTGGCAGTGAATGTGATTTGGTTATGAGGCCCCTGTGGATTAAGTACCCATTTCTTAGTGCAGTAGAGTTAGGATCTTTCCATCACCTTATTTCTCTGGAACAAAGAGTTTCTGCAAAATGGGCACTACTCCATGAAAAGGGACTTTTCTTGAGGTGAGAGTTGCCTCATAAGATCTCTGCAGAACTCCATTTGTTTTCCCTTTAAAAAGTGCATTGTCTGTGAACTTGAATTGAAGAATGCCCCACATTAGCATCCTAGGCTCCCCTGGAAGTTATTAGAAGATGGTGGGGTGCGGAAACAAGAGTACTGCTGGTTGCAACATCAAAGAACAATTCTCTCTCTCAAACCAGTGTCTAGATGGTACCAGAAAAGACAACTTGTGAATTTACTTAAAACTGAAACCAATATTTTATAGACAGTGGTGGGAAAGGTTTGGTTAGGACTTTATCTAGATATATAAAATTAAAAATAATGAAAATATTTTAAAAACAAAATTTAGGTTATATAAAAACTATTCTGTAATCTTTAGAACAAATGAAGAATTAACCAAGTCTTAGATCTTTGAATAATCTTCTCCCACAAAAAAGGATCAATTTTTCAAAAATATGCTATGGCTTTATTAAGTTTCAAATGGGTTTTCCGAAATCATTTGGTTTTCAAATTGGTCTTTTTTGAATCTCATCCGCTTTATTTTCCTTTTTTCAGTTTGACCTTGATATGTCCACAGTCTTTGCCTGTGACTTGAGCACGTCTCCAATATCACTTTAATAAACTTTATGAAATCCTGCACTTTGAAAAGATTTTCAGTTTAACTTTAAAATTTTTATTCTATTTGCATAGGAAATTGTAGACATCATATTTTCAGCAGGATCAAGATGTTGATTCTATGGATTAGAATAGGTGGGATGTTAAATGCAGAGGGAGTTTGACTTAATCTTAAAAGTCGTCAGTTCACTGCTGATAATTTTCATGTAATGACAACTTTTGATTTCCAGTGGATAATATTTTAACTGTTGAGACTCACAAAATGAATAGTCAGATTAGGAATTAGATACCTGTGTCTATTTCACAAGTTATTGGAGATCCAGAGAAAACAATGTAGGTGTTAATAACAGCTAGGTAACTAATATTTTTTAAAAACGTGAACTATGATATAAGCACTTAGCATGTATGGATTTGTGCCTCAGAATTCTTACTGCCCTCTGTAAGAAGGAGGGGCAATTTGGCTTCTGTTTGCTTATTTTACTCTTAAATCCCTTAGATTCTTTTACTGAAGATTTGTTGCTCTGTCCATCTATTACACAAGCATATATAATGCTTACTGTCTGTCAGACACTGTGCCGGGCTTTGGAGCTACAAAGATGGATCATGTGTTTCTTTACACAAGGAGCTCAGGATCTAGTAGGAGAAACTTCTGAAGAGACAAGTATAGTACAGTATGATTTAAAAAAATATCTAATGGTTATGATACATTTACAATGTGTCAGGCACTGCACCAGATGCTTTACTTAGACCATTTCATTTGATCCTAACAACCTAGTTGGTGGCTGAATCTAGACCTTCTCAGGCCAAAGCCATGTTCTGTACCATGCTGCTTCCTCACAGTAAGTGAGAAGACAAAGGTTTATGCCCAGGTGCTGTGAGAGCATCCAGGGAGGCCTCTAACCTAGACTGGGGTGCCAGAGGAAAGCTGTCTCAGGGTGTTGTGTGAGCTAGAATGCTGGCGGACAAGCTCACAGACTTTGGCAAGGCAGAGTCAAATGGAGATGTGGTGAAGGGATGGGTTGCATTCTGGAAATTACTCTTTGTTTTCTTCAGTAGTATAAGCATAGTTATAGACCATTTTACAGTATATTCCCTGGAATATAACAACATAATTTCATTTACAATCATGCTTAGTGTTCCTAACACCAGAAAATTCCAAATAAAATCCTATGTCTAATCATTGTCCCCATTTTTGTATAAAAGATTTCAAAAGCCCACTACCTCAGGCAGTGTACTTAGGAGGGATTGTTACTCAGCTGATGACTGCGGCTTCTGATTCCTTCTATAATGTATATTTACCCAGAAATGTCACGTGAGATTTTGCATCTCTATAATGCTTTTTAGGGCAATGAAAACCCAATAAAATCGGTCAGCTTATTTAATGTTCAAAGTATTTAATAAGGTTTTTTTTTTGAATGACCCTTTAAATGAGTTTTTTTCTTTTTTCATTAATTAAGTCACCAGTGCACCAAATAGGTATCAGATAAATGAGTTGATAGGGTCCCCAGTTTAGTTGAAGATGCAATACGGAAAGCACTAATTAGGCAAGCAAGAACTCCAGATAATTAAATAGTGATTAATAGATTTTTGTGCTACCAAAATTAAAAGTAACTAATTGGTTGAAAAAATATTTAAAATAGTGTGCTTGGAACTTACATGTTGAATGTGATTCTGAGGGATACTAAGGTTATGTTGGTTTTGTTAAGAGTGAAAGTTTTATTTTTTTTCTTTACTCGTTTTTCTCTCCCTTCTGACATCTTGTGTCAAAGTGTTCCCCTGTTAATAGTAGAATATAATGGAAGTTTATGCAATTAAATACAGCAAGAGAGTTTATAGACCATTTATCATTGGATATGGGTCATATACTGTGAATTTCAGAAAATAAAAGGGAATTCCATTTGTAGCTCACTCTTGCCTGAAGCTCGCCTAATGAAATCTTTCTCACTCATAGAATTAACAGTGTATCCAGCTCCAGCTGAAAAGTGTTTAACATTCTCTGTGTATACTAAGCATGCAAAAGTAGAATAAAACCTTGCATACTTACAGGGGATTTTTGTTGCTTTTTCTTCAGCCCAAATTAGGCAGCTCTTATTCATTTAGTGCATTTGAAAGGAGCTGAACTTTTAAAATTCTGAACTGTCAGTCCCCATCATTTCATTTGACAGCTGACACTTTGAGAGTGAAGAACACACAAATCATGGGAGTGGAGTGAAATACTGCTAATAAATGCTATTGTTTTTCCTGATGGAAAAGGTGCACCTTAAACAACTGTTTGCAGATCCAACAGGTTTGTTATGATGCAAAATGCATGTTTGGCTGTCACCATTTTTGTTTACTACCTGCAGAGCATATAATTGCTGATAAAAGAATTGAAGAAACATAAGGCGAGATTCATTAAGAAAAGAACCATGCTTTTCTCCTCCCCAGCCACATTTATCACCCCACCCTCTCATTTTCATGTGATAAACCCTGAGTCTTCCTTCATTAAGGCATGAAACTAGATAAATAATGTATGGTTCTTGAGATAATTACAAGATTTCTGTATTTATGGAAAACAGGAACTCTGAAACATTTGCTTGTCTGCTTGCTAAGCTAGGGAACTTGTGAATATTGGCTCTGCCATTTTGGAATTTCATTTAAGAAGGTCCACGGTAGTTTTAGAAACTTTCTAGCTTTGTTTTCCACCACCAAGCTTCTGAGGCTGAAGTGTTTGTGGGTAAGTTGGAAGGAGCCACCTTCCTGATACAGAAAATCTCAGACCTATTGACCTGACCACACTATACAGGATAACACATCATATTTTATTGAAGCCTTCCTTTGTTAACATTAAGATCCATTCAGCAAGAGGATCATTCCTATTTTGTTTTATATGCATTACTATAGAGAAAGATAAATAAATGGCTTGGGAAATAAAGTGTTTTGCCTACTTCATAGTATATTAACTCTCAAAGCACTTTTACCTCTTAAATATTTAAAAAATATTGCTTTAAACTTAGTGAATATCTTTGACTAACTTACTAAACCTCAGTAAGATGTCAAGTAGAATAAAATTAGGTCTGATCCAAGTAGTGAACTAGAAAGGTTATAGTATGGGGTGTGACAGTTAATTTTAGATGTCAACTTGATGGGGCCACAGGGTGCCCAGATTTTTCAGACATTATTCTGGGTGTGTTTGTAAGGTTGTTTTTGGATGAGGTTAACATTTGAATCAGTAGACTGAGTAAAGCAGATCTCTCTTCCTAATACGGGTGGGCCTCATCTAATCAGTCGAAGGCCTGAATGGAACAAGAAGTCTGACCCTCCCTTAAGTAAGAGAGAACTCCTCCTGCCTGACTGCTTGATATGGGGTTTTGGTCTTTTTCTGACTTCAGACTCAAACTGAAACGTTGACTCTTATACTATCACCTCTCCTGGTTCTCAGGCCTTTGAACTCAGACTGGAACTATACCATTGGCCACCCTGGCTCTTCAGCTTTCAAATGCAGATCCTGGAACTTCTCAGCTTCCATAATCACATGAGCCAATGCCTTATAATAAATCTCTTTCTATATATGTACATCCTGTTGGTTCTGTTTCTCTGAAGAATGCTGATTAATTCATGGGGTTTAAATTGAGAAAAAAAAAAGTACATTAGTATGAAAAAATCAGGAGTGACTGGTATTTCTTTTATCTTTCTACACAATGACTTTTAGTTTTCAATGCAAATAATAGGAAAAGGAAATTATTTTCAGTATTGTTTCTTACTGATGAACTGACAGAGATAACTCACTTAACTGTCTCGACAAGAAACATACGTACATACATATGAAAACATTAAAAAGCTCATTACCACGTGGCCTTGAACAATGTTAACATCTTATACACACATTTATGCACGTATATACAAAATACAGTTGATTGAGAAAGGGGAGAATCCAATAAATTAATTCTAGAGGTATCCTACACATAATTTTTTAGTGCCTCAGTATAGCTTGAAACAAGAAAATGCTTTGGACTTTTATGGAAAAGTACCCTTTAAATTCAAGGAAATGTTCACACAAATATTAAGTATGTAATTTACATGGTTTCATAGGAGACATGGAAAGTCTGTGTGCCCCACTGGGAAACTGAAAGTTCCTTCTGGAGAAGCCATTGCTCTGCTTTCTAGTTTCACTGCTCTGACCTCTCCTTCAGGTTTTCCTTGAAATATGTTTAACTTTGAGTCACAGTCTCTACTGTTTGCTTACTCACCTTCTCAAAATCAACAGGTCAGAAGTCAATGGGTACTTTTTAAAATTCATGACTGTCATAGGATGTATGATTCCCAAGACAGCTGTGGCAAATAACCAGTCTTACAGATGGGTAATATCCAGAATGCTATTTGTGGCTAAGGTTTTACTGGAGTTGCCCCTCATGCCCACAAACAGGCAGTTTGCTTGGTTTGTCATTCCCTTGCAGAGGTACTTAGGAGGAGCAGAAGCCCAGAGTGAGCGGTTATGTTCTTCCATGTGAGAGCACAAGTGAATTAAAGTTCCAGTGACTCAAGTCTCAGAGGCAATTACAGAGGTTTTCAGTAGTTAAACCAAGGTAACTTGCAAAGAGCCCAGTTCCACTGCTGACTTGATCTTTAAATCAATATGTTTCCACAGACATTATATATGATGGCATATGTAGGCTGGGAAACAAGGAATTGAGGCCCTGGAACAGATTTAAAGAAGAGAAAGCAACTCTTTACATGTGGCTGGATTTTCAAGTATTATCTAGGGTAAAAGTTTTTTAAAATCTTAAATAACCTGTCACTCTGTAGCAGAGAATGGTTCCAGAGACTTGATTTTGCTCTTACATAGTCACTCCACATAATGTCAGAGACCCCTGAAAGGGTACTTGGGAAGATATATTGCAAATTGTTATGCAATTCCCTATTCCTCTGGCCAGGGAAATTAGGAATTTGGGAGGTTTTTTATGTTGGGTAGAGGAAAGAGGGGGTAAAAATTGACATGGAAACTTATTTTTTTTTAATTTATTTACTTTATTTTTGGCTTCGTTGGGTCTTCGTTGCAGTGCACGGGCTCTAGGTGCACTGGCTTCAGTAGTTGTGACACGTGGGCTCAGTAGTTGTGGCACGTGGGTTCTAGAGCGCAGGCTCAGTAGTTGTGGTGCACAGACTTAGTGTCTCTGTGGCAAGTGGGACCTTCCCGGATCAGGGATTGAACCCGTATCCCCTGCAGTGGCAGGAGGATTCTTAACCACTGCACCTACCAGGGAAGTCCAGGAAATTTATTTTTAAGCATACTAAAACCTGGGCAGTTTTTACTGCGTAACCCACATACTGGCTAAAATAATTTGAAGAAAGGCAGTAGAGAGACTGAACTGATGGCAACAGAGAATAGGTTCTGGAAAATCCCTTTCAGTACAGTTTGGAGGAGAACATCACTGATCTCCGTTTCTTTCCAATTACAATGGAAGGCCTGAGGAGCAAGAAGGTCAGACACAGCTGTTGCTAAATGGCCAGTGTAGTTGGTGTGACTATTACATGGATTGTGCACAAAGAAAAACCAGTCAGTAGTGCCCACTGAACCCTGACTGGGACAGAATGCTCATCTTATGTATTGAGTCAGCATCTTTGTAATTAGTTCATGTGGTTAAAAGCTTGGGCTTTGGAGGCAGACACACCTAGGTTCAAATCCTAGCTCCACAGTTACTAGCTGGGTGCCTGAGAAATTAACTAAATCTCTTTATGTTCAATTTCTTCTCCTGTAAAATGAGTTCAGTAATGGTAAACCTCTCCTACAAATGAGATTCTGTGGGGGAATCTGCTTAGCAGAGAGGTCCTGGCACTTAGCACGTGTACAATACAGTTTCGATAATTAGTCACAAGAGAAGCTAATACATGGAAGCTGATATGATCATGGTAAACATGCAGTCCAGAAAATCAGAGTTGGCTTCATATAACTGAAACACCCTAGTGGTAGCACATTGGGTTAAAAAAAATAACTTGGATTCATTCTTATTTTCATCACCTGTGAAAACATTGCAGCGGGGAGACATTTTAAATGCTTTCTAAGAGTGGAAGCTGAAGCGTTATTATTAAAAGTGGACAAATATAAAATACTGACTATTCTGGGACAAGAGTGATTCACTGAGTGTTCCTCTTACGTGAGCATGGATTGCAATCTTTATAAATTTGACAGAATTGATAACAATACTTGAAAATAAGGCGTCATGAAGACTCATTCTCAAACGGCTTTAGGTTGTGTGAATGAACCCTTTGTCAGTGAAAGAACAAGAAGGATGTCATATCTCTCTTCCACTCACAAAGCCTAAGGGGGGAAAACCTCAAATATCAGAAACATATGGTTTTAAAGTTCTGTGTCTGAGCCTGCAACATTGCTGGAGTTTTATGTAAAGAGATAAAAATCTGCACGTGGACTGTCACAAGCTGTTCGGGAGAACAGAGTCCCTGTTGCTAAACCACTGTTGATGCACTTAAACGGATTGCAATGAGAACCACCTGTAAGCCAGACAGGTTTGGGAGTGGTGAAAATCATCAGGGATCCAGGTCAAAATAATGTAAATAAGATGGGTAAAATAACAATGAGTCACGTGGTGATGAAAACGTAAGAACAAAGAATGCAGAAACAGGTGTGACTTCGTCAGAAGCATGGCAGGAGTGTGTTTCCAAGGGATGAGATTATGACTCACTGCATGGCAGTCTGGAAGATTGGGATTCCTGGATTCACTCACTGTTCATGTTACACTAATTAAACTGGGCATTAAGTGGTCAGGAGACTCCACAGCTTCAGAAAATCTATACGGTATTGAGAAAGAGAGTACCCAACTTTTGAGGTGAAGAGCATCTTGGAACAGATACTTGACTCTTGTTGGAGCATGACATGTTGCAGGGGTTCGGGGTGCACAGATTTGTCAGCTGTTTCATACTTGCCTAGGAATTCCCAAACCTTACCTCATTTTACCCTCATTTGGCAGGCATGGTGAAAGAAGGTTTACCAGCAAAATGTTTTCATGAAGTGTTTCGTCCAAGGTGAATTGTTGAGCCACCATGAAAATAAAGGTAACTAGAGATCGAATGAAATTAAATTGAATCTCTTCTGAGTATTTGGTTCTCAAAAATTCTCGTCTCATCTTTGGCAGACTCACATTAACAAGTTTTCTAGATAGTTATTAAATGTTTGAAGCACCATGGTGGTGGGATGTGATGAGAGAAGTTTCCTAAACCCAAAGAGTTTGAGAGTGGAGAGAAGGAAGGTATGTTAATAATTAACCTTAAAGCAAGCAAAACAAAGTAATAGCCAGGTAGAGAGGGAGGATTGCATAAGGGTTGAGCACATGAGCTCTGTAATCAATGGCCTGGCTCTTCCACTTATTAGCTGCAAGTTTTTTCAGCTCTCTACACCTATGTCCACCTTGGTAAAGCAGCCCCTAAGCTGCTATGCTGTAATATATCTGCAGCCCTTATCATAATACCGGGCATATACAGAGTATTCAAAATGGTGGCTATCATTATTAATCATTATTAGTACTATGATTAGGGATATTATGTAAGATTTAATGGCATGTCATTGGATCTGATTGTTGAAAAATTAAGATTTCAACCTTGGGAAGTAGTGCGGTATAGTTAATTAAAGTGAAAAATATAAAAAAATTGGACTTTGTTAAGACACTTGGTTCAGTCTCCTATTTCTGGTCAATTTTTATTGACTTTCTCCTATATGTGAAACACTGGGTATGTCATTTACCCTGTGTGAGCCTCAGTCTGTGGATCAGAAAGTTGAGATGAAAAGCCTATTTTTCATGGTTGCTGCTGTGAGGAAGAATGTAACTGTTTGAGGAAAGCATAATGTGATCTGAAAATTGTTATTTCTCTTACAATTACTACTTTGAGGTGGACAGAAAGGATGGGAGGGCCATTTAGGCTGAGAGACAAGCATGAATTAAAGGCATGGAAGTATAATGACACAGAGTGTTCGGGAAATGACCAGAACACTGGTGTGACTGGAATAAAAGGTGTGGAAAGAAGTACTTGGAGTCCTTCAAGGAGGGCCTGAATGCTGGGCTACAGATTTGGGCTTTACTTTACACCCAGTAGGGAGTCAGTGAAGGTTTTGAAAGAGTTTTACGTATTCTGGAAAGATTATCCTACACCCTATTACAGTGGGTTGGAAAAGTGTCCATTGGTACATGATCAGTGATGAGATCACGATCTTAATTTTGTTTTCTCCCTTTTCCTGGTCCTGGCCTATTTCATTCTTTATGTAATTCTCAGTCTGAGGCGTACATTGATAATCTTCTGTGAAACTTTAGAAATATATTAATGTCTAAGTTTTTCTCCAGACTATAAAGTTAGCATCTGGTTGGTAAGGCACAGGCCATGCATTCCAAAAATCATTCCTGGTGATTCTGATGTCCAGACAGGATTGAAAACTTCCTTTTGAACTTGCTCTTTACCCAATAGCTCCTTATGATTTAGTGAGGAGGCTATTTAAGTTGCAAGAAATTTCCATACATTATGGTGGTTTACTGTTAAGATATAAGTGGAAATAAGAAAGAGAGGAATCATGACACTTGGTTGTGGCTCAGGGAAACCAACGACAGCTGGGCAGTAGGCAGTATGGGACAGAGAGCATGCTTGGATGCTCGGGTGACTGGATTGAAGTTCACAGATAGGAAGGTGATTCAGGGTTAAGCTGTGTAGCCGAGTGATCAGCAGGGGTCCAGGGATCCCTTCTCATGTTGTGCTGTGAATACGACTCAGCTACTTTCCCAATCCCTGCTATTTCTCTGTGTGAATTTTCACTCTAGCTCTTACTACCAACTCACTGACTCTCTCCTATATCCTCAATGGAAATTCCAGAGAGGGTCAATCAAATTGGTCCAGTTACTCATAGTGGAGCATCAGCCTTTGGCCAGGTGCTTTCTCTGTAGTCAAGCCAGTCATGACTGGATGGCAGGTATCACGGTGAAATGTATGTAGGAATTCCCGCAGAAGGGGCCTGGGCTTCCCAGAAGGGGATTGTTGTATTTATAGCTAACGTTCAGTTAGAACATGCGGCACAGATCCGAGCATTTTACATATGTACTAGTTTAATGTTCATAACTTACATAATTTGTTTTTATTTATTTAACAAATATAAGAAACTTTATATAAATATAAATTTATGTAAACATTTATAAGTATTATATATAGCAGTTACTCTGTACCAGGCACTGTTCTAAGTACTTTACAACAATCGATTCATTTAATGAGAACTTATGAGGTAGTTACTATTATTATCTCATTTTATGGGCAAAGAGTCATGGAGTGTTTTTGAGGTCATATGGCTAAAAGCTGCAAAATCGAGACTTGAACCCAGGTACTCTGGGCACATGCTTACCTGTTGTGCCATTTATGGAATCTGTTTCTTTACATGGTCAGATAGCCCGAGGTAATGAACGTATATTTGTTCTTATTATGCATGCCAGGATGATCTACAGAGTGGTGTGAGGATGGTCAGGTAACCTGGTACCTGCTTCTCAGTGAACTCTGATCTTCTAAGTCTAGATCCAGTGCTCTTTTCTCCCCAGTCCCCACTCATTTTCCTTTGAAGTTTTGAGTCTGGCCCCAGGGTCCCACTAAATATCTATCAAATAACTGTGGAATGAATAAATGAATTGATGAATACATAAGGGAGTGAGATTTCAGGAATAAAATCAAGAGCAATCGAATTGGAGTTTGAAGGAAGATGGGAAGAATCATTGTTGGAGTGGAAAAATCACAGATGATCATTTGAGAATTCCAGAATTAAGAAAGAATGGCACCACTTGACTTGCCTGCTATCCCAAGAGACTCTGCTGAGACCTGATGAAGTGTTTTAAAGATTTTCTTCCTAATCTTCTTAGTTTGTACAGTTTGAGCAATCTGACACCCCAGAATTTAGAAGCTCATTGCTGTTTTTCCAGAGAGACCATTATGAGAATTAGTCAACATTTAGTATTTTGTTGGGAGTCTTGGGCCATAGCAAAAAAAAAGTACTAAAGGAGAAAAAGTTAAGTAAAAAGATCTCATTAACTTTGCAACATGAGACATACTGGCATTTGATTTGGTTTTTCTTTCATTCATTAAAAAGAAATCTCAGATACTCTCTTCGAACATGTTATTCAAAAATATATTACGAAGAAAATATTTTTCAGTTACTCTGCAGAGCAAGGATAAGGTCATCAGTGAAAATGGGGCACACACACTGAAGGGGCAAACCAAGAGGAGTAACAGCCCACAGGTTGTGGAGGAAAGCAGCAGACAGGGGAGGAAAAAGAGTAACAGCTGCAGATGTGCAATAAACAAGCACAAGGGACTAAGTGGGAGCTCTGTGCCAAATGAAACCTGTGCATGAACCTTATTTGTTTCCTTGCAGTTAAGGGAAGACACCACCATTCAAACAGACAAGCTACATAAGGCAGGCTATGTACAAACTGGAATCAGGGTTTCCCATCAGAAAGGGTTTTTGTGTCATTTCCAATTAAGAACCTGGTAGATGGCTTTACTGCATTAAAGACATGGGCTCTAATCAGTTAGAGAGGGAGAGCCTAGGAAATGGTCAGACAGAATATTCTGATAATGTTGCAGGGTGCCTGCAGATTATACCCTCATTTTAAATGAGAGAAAGAAGACACTTCCTCATTCAAGAGCTGCTTCTGATTATCCTATGAAATGTGCAATCTTACGAATACAATATACGGGTAATAAGATACTCATGTAACAGGCTTATGTTATATAATACCCCATATTGTTTATATTCTTACTCTTTTTCAGTAAATCAAGTTTTACTTTTAATTCTGTGAAATGGTGTCATTTCAGTTTATTTACACACATTCCCTGTAAGGAAATCAGTTCATCCTGGATATCCCTTTAATGTCCTATAAAACCCATCCCCATTCCTTTCCTTCTCTCAATTTCCTTTTATTCCCAACCCAGTGCCCAACTGTGGTCAAGATGTAGAATATAACAAAATAAAAATATGCAATAAATCTGGTTTGTAATTGAGATTCTAAAGAGATGAATGTACTCAGAACTCTTAGCAAGATCATAATAACAAAATGCACATTAAGTATAGGAAGAGACTAGAGAAATAGATATCTTCAATTAAAATTCCTCAAAACCTATCTTTAGAAATTAGTTGATATAGAAAGTTATTAGCTTGACTGATTTACTGTCACATTTTATAAAGATACCTTGCTTGTTATCTAATGTTTTTTTTAGTCTTCTGTAGCATGGTGGAGACCACTAGTTTTTCTAACCACTTTATAATATGGGGAATGGAGGCAGAAATAAGTTAAATGATATGCGTAATTTATGAGGCAAAAGAAATAAATTATTTTGGCTAATTCAGTATTTTAGTGGTTCCCGTAAGCCAGTTTCTTACCTATCAGAATCAAGTCTCCTTTCTCTGATAAATCTGTTAATTGAAAACCATTATCTGTTGGTAAATACAGAACAAGAATGATTTTCTTGGTGATGATTTATCAACAATTTTGTAAGATGAAGCTAGTTTTAATTTTTCAGTGGTCATCTTTCTATTATCACTGAAGTGGTTGGATGTAGTGCTGGCAGTTAAGTTCCCAAATTTGGAGGTGATATTAATAAAACGTGAAGTGAGGAAGACATTTGTATGAGTCTCAGTTACAGTGGGAGTGCTTATTCTCTTACTTTTGGAAACTTGGAGAACTTCAGAGAATGAGATTTGTTAGCAGTGCTTTGCAAATGAAACATACGTTGAGCAGGCTTGGATCCTACTGGTAGATCCCAACCTGCTTTGGTTTGGTAATGTGTCCCTCACCACATTTACGGGTATTTTGGCACTTGATTTACACAGAAAATATCCTTATGGCATAACCAAATAACCCAGTCAGGTTAATAAAGCAGGATACAATAGTAGAAGAGAAATGGAGTTGGTGAATTTTGCTTTTAATTCTCAGTGGAGAGTCGAGAGTACAAATCAAACTAAACCAAGCAAATTATAACAATAGCCACAACAACAAGATAGGCTTTTGACTGTCATTGGAAACAAACTGAAATTTCAAACTTTGAAATTCTAGGATAATTTTACAAAGCTAGAAAAACTACTAAGGTTTGTCATTGGCATCTATTTGTTCATTTGAAAAGCTAGTTGTGTGTGTGCATGTTTAGAAATGGTAGTGATAAAAAACTTTTGAGCTGTTGGGTCCTCCAAAACCTCACGTTCATTGTTGATAGGGTCAAAGAAAAATATAAAGAGGATTTTTCTGCCCCATCTGGCAGCTTCAGTTCAGCAGAAATGAGAGAAGAAAGCTAAGCATGGTTGTGAAGACAGAAGGCTGAGTGAGGAGCAGCATCCTATTAATAACTTTGGACAACTCTTAGCCACTGCTCACTATGACAGTGGGGCACCATAATTCTTAAACTCTTTCACATGGAAAGAGCATCACCAACCCTCAATGATTTCTGAGTTTTAAATGAACAAACAAAACACTTTGTCAGGTTTGGCAAAATAAAGGGGAAAATATTAACCTTCTTTGGTGTTGGGGAGAGAGAGAGACAGAGACAGAGACAGAAAAGTGGTAACCACCAGTGGGAGATTTCTAAAGCCAAAGCCATGTTAATTCTCACATAGCTTTTTCTTTCTTCCTTTCAATTACTGTATTTAGCAAGGCTCTCTTCTCACCTTTACTAATTCTGGCATTTAAAATGACTGGTCCTTTTGATGTTCCTGAATTACAACTTGTAGGTTGTGGAGGGGTATTTTTCCTCTCTTATTTAATATGATGAAAAATGATGTTTTGAACGTATGAGAAAAAAATTATGTTACAAAAAGGTGGTCCCTGTAATTCACTTCACCCCTGGTTTGCCTGCTTTTCTCCTTCCTTTCCTCCCTCCCCCTCTTTTTTCCTTCCTTCTTTCTTTTCACTCTTCCTTCTTTCTGTCTTCTTATCCCAAAATGTTGATTAAATGTACAAAGCATGCAAGGCATAAATCAATGCTTTATTAATAACATTTCAGCAGTTGATATGTAAATCTTAAGTTAGTCATTTGCCTTTAATTTGTTCACCTTTTCAATGGAGAATTGTTTCTTAATGTATAATTTTAATCACATTTTAGTTTTGAAATATATTAAATGGTCTGCTACCCAGCCTTTTACCAACATGCACATTTTAGCTGGGATTCTTATGTAGCTTCAGTATAATTTATGATCATACTGATATGGCAAGATTATGCATAAAGTTTGGAATTGTGAAAGAATAACTTCTATCCAGTGTGGGTTATAGTGTTATACTTTTTTTATTATATTGCAATCATTTGAGAAGTGGAAATCCAGGTGTGGCGTATATAATGACTACGTGAAAGTTGACTAGAATGCTTCATTCTCCATCCATGCCAGGTAGTATTTTTATATAAATATTTTGAAGCACTTTGCATTCTCTTGTTGCTGATGGATTAACCAGGATACCAAGTCAGATGCCTAAACTAGGTGACATTTTGAGAACAGAGAAGATTTTTTTTTTCCTTTTCTCCTGTCACCTTAACTTTGATTATATTCATGATTGTTTTCCTCCCATGATGTTCACTCTAGTTAACAGGTTGTTTTGAATGATGTTATCTTGTCGATGTTTTGCCTTAGTGAAATAAGGAGATTTTCAGACATAAGAAACGATATGGTTCACGTGCAGTAGTTTAATTTGGGATCTCACTAACAATAATTATAGTCAATATATATGGAAAGTAGTCTGATAATGTAAGGGAGAAATATTAAAATTTGTATCTTTAAGGCTACTAATGATAAATTAATGTATTTCTTTGACAAAATAATTTAAAAATCACTTTATTACTGCAGGCTACACATTTTTGTTATTACAGTAATTCTGTGAGTTTTCATATGTGTATGCTGCTTCAGTAGCCCTGCATATTTCCTTGTTTTATGCCTGAAACTAAATTAATTACTTTGTTTAATTTCATGAACACGCCAAGCTGCAGTTATGGGT
The DNA here is from genome assembly GCF_003031525.2 of Neophocaena asiaeorientalis asiaeorientalis. NCBI lineage: Eukaryota > Metazoa > Chordata > Mammalia > Artiodactyla > Phocoenidae > Neophocaena > Neophocaena asiaeorientalis. Next base: position 7,044,363 of record NW_020175821.1, read on the forward strand.
AGCTAGTAATATCAATTGTTTACATGGAGAGTATGAGATGTTACAATAAATATCTACCCAATTACCAAATGACTGAGGGCAATATTGTTTCCAGGTAAGCTGGACAAATTATAAATTCCATACATTTAATAGGAAATGAAACAGTTGCAAAGTCAGCACTGAAGTTTTGTTAAAATCTTATGATGCCCCACAGGATCTTGTCTATTTATCTCCTCTTTTTGGGTTCAGTTCTCTAAATCCTTGTTTAACTGCTAAGGGTAAATAGCTTTGACTGTTTGCAGTCACTTTACTTTCCTGTTCTACTGATTCCTTCCTAGAAAGACCAAAATAGAGACCAAAAATGCTAAGACCCTGGTAACTATTTCTGCTCTCATCCTGGAGTCTTAGGCGGGGGCTCCTATTCTTGAAACTTTTCTGAGTTGCCTACTTATTCTTTTGCTATATATGTTTCTAAAATTTAGGGTTATTATTAAGGTTTTTTAAAAAACTTTTAATTTTATATTGTAGTATCGCCGATTAACAATGTTATGATAGTTTCAGGTGCATAGCAAAGCGACTCAGCCATACATATACATGTATCCATTCTCCCCCAAACTCCCCTCCCATCCAGGCTGCCACATAACATTGAGCAGAGTTGTTTTGTAAGTAAGTTCATTTGTATCATTTCTTTTTAGATTCCACATATAAGGGATATCATAAGTTATTTCTCTTTCTCTGTCTGACTTACTTCACTCAGTATGACAACCTCTAAGTCCATCCAGGTTGCTGCAAATGGCATTATTTCATTCTTCTTAATGGCTGAGTAATATTCCATTGTATATATGTACAATTCTTTATCCATTCCTCTGCTGATGGACATTTAGGTTGCTTCCATGTCTTGACTATCGTAAACAGTGCTTCAGTGAACACTGGGGTGCAAGTATTCTTTCGGAACATGTTTTTGTCCAGATATATGCCCAGGAGTGGGATTGCAGGGTCATATGGCAGCTCTAGTTTTAGTTTTTTAAGGAACCTCCATACTGTCCCCCATAGTGGCTGTACCAGTTTACCTTCCCACCACAGTGTAGGAGGGTTCCCTTTTCTCCACACCCTCTCCGACATTTATTGTTGGTAGAGTTTTTGATGATGGCATCCTGACTGGTGTGAGATGATATCTGATTGTAGTTTTGATTTGCATTTCTCTAATAATTAGTGGTGTTGAACATCTTTTCATGTGTCTCTTGGCCATCTGTATGTCTTCTTTGGAGAAATGTCTATTTAGGTCTTCTGCCCGTTTTTTGATTGGTTTGTTTATTTTAATAATATTACACCTCATGAGCTGTTTGTAAATTTTGGAGACTAATCCCTTGTTGGGCACATCATTTGCAAATATTTTCTCCCAATCTGTGGGTTGCCTTTTCATTTTGTTTATGGTTTCCTTTGCTGTGCAAAAGCTTTTGAGTTTATCTAGGCCCCATTTGTTTATTTTTGTTTTCATTCCATTATTCTGGAAGACAGGTTGAAAAAGATATTGCTGCGATTTATGTCAGAGGGTGTTCTGCCTATGTTTTCCTCTGGGAGTTTTATAGTGTCTGGTCTCACATTTAGGTCTTTAATCCATTTTGAGCTTATTTTTGTGTATGGTGTTAAGGAATGATCTAATTTCCTTTTTTTTACATGTAGCTGTCCAGTTTTACCAGCACTATTTGTTGAAGAGACTGTCTCTCCACCATTGTGTAGTCTTGCCTTCTTTGTTGTAGATTAATTGACCATAGGTACGTGGTTTTATTTCTGGGCTTTCTATCCTGTTCCGTTGATCTATATTTCTATTTTTGTGCCAGTACCATACTGTTTTGATGACTATAGCTTTGTCTGAATTCAGGAAGCCTGATTCCTTCAGCTCCATTTTTCTTTCTCAAGATTCCTTTGGCTATTTGGGGTCTTTTGAGTCTCCATACAAATTTTAAGATTTTCTTATTCTAGTTCTGTGAAAAATGCCATTGGTAATTTGATTGGGATTGCACTGAATCTGTAGATTGCCTTGGGTAGTATAGTCATTTGACAATATTGATTGTTCCAATCCATGAACCTGGTATATCTTTCCATCTTTTTTATCTTCTTCGATTTCTTTCATTGGCATCTTGTAGTTTTTGGAGTAGAGGTCTTTTGTCTCCTTAGGTACGTTTCTTCATAGGTATTTTATTCTTTCTGATGCAGTGGTAAATGGGGTTGTATCTTGAATTTCTCTTTCTGATCTGTTGTTGTTAGTGTATAGAAATGCAACAGATTTCTGTGTATTAATTTTGTATCCTGCAACTTTACCTATTTCATTGATGAGCTCTACTAGTTTTCTGGTGTTGTCTTTAGAAGTTTCTATGTATAGTATCATGTCATCTGCAAACAATGTGAGTTTAACTTCTTCTTTTCCAGTTTGGATTCCTTTTATATCTTTTCCTTCTCTGATTGCTGTGGCTAAAACTTCCAAAACTATGTTGAATAAAATTGGTGAGAGTGGACATCTTTGTCTTGTTCCTGATCTTAGAAGAAATGCTTTCAGCATTTCACCATTGAGTATGATGTTAGCTGTAGCTTTGCTGTATATGGCCTTTATTATGTTGCGGTATGTTCCCTCTATGCCCACTTTCTGGAGACTTTTTATCATAAATGTGTGTTGAATTTTGTCAAAAGCTTTTTCTGCATCTATTGAGATGATCATATATTTTTTGTTCTTCAATTTGTTGATGTGATGTATCACACTGATTGATCTGTGAATATTGAAAAATCCTTGCATCCCTGGGATAAAGCCAACTTGATCATGGTGTATGATCCTTTTAATGTATTGTGGGATTTGGAGTGCTAGTATTTTGTTGAGGATTTTTGCGTCTATGTTCATCAGTGATATTGGCCTGTAATTTTCTTTTTATCGTGGTACCTATGTCTGGTTTTGGTATCAGGGTGATGATGGCCTCATAGAATGAGTTAGGGAGTTTTCCTTCCTCTGAAATTCCTTGGAACAGTTTCAGAAGGATAGGTGTTAGCTCTTCTCTAAAGCTTTGATAGAATTCAACTGTGAAGCCATCAGGTCCTGGACTTTTGTTTGTTGGGAGTTTTCTTTTTTTTTTTTTTACATCTTTATTGGAGTATAATTGCTTTACAATGGTGTGTTAGTTTCTGCTTCATAACAAAGTGAATCAGTTATACATATACATATGTTCCCATATCTCTTCTCTCTTGCATCTCCCTCCCTCCCACCCTCCCTATCCCACCCCTCCAGGCAGTCACAAAGCACCGAGCTGATCTCCCTGTGCTATGTGGCTGCTTCCCACTAGCTATCTACCTTACGTTTGGTAGTGTATATATGTCCATGCCTCTCTCTCGCTTTGTCACAGCTTACCCTTCCCGCTCCCCATAGCCTCAAGTCCATTCTCTAGTAGGTCTGTGTCTTTATTCCTGTCTTACCCCTGGGTTCTTCATGACATTTTTTTTTCTTAAATTCCATATATATGTTTTAGCATATGGTATTTGTCTCTCTCTTTCTGACTTACTTCACTCTGTGTGACAGACTCTAGGTCTATCCACCTCATTACAAATAGCTCAATTTCGTTTCTTTTTATGGCTGAGTAATATTTCATTGTATATATATACCACATCTTCTGGACACTTAGGTTGTTTCCATCTCCTGGCTATTGTAAATAGAGCTGCAATGAACATTTTGGGAGTTCTTTAATCACAGTTTCAATTTCAGTGCTTGTGATTGGTCTGTTCATATTTTCTATTTCTTCTTGGTTCAGTCTTGGGAGACTGTACCTTTCTAAGAATTTGTCCATTTCTTCCAGGTTGTCCATTTTATTGGCATACAGTTGCTTGTAGTATTCTCTTATGATCCTTTGTATTTCTGTGGTGTTAGTTGTAACTTCTCCCTCTTCATTTGTAATTTTATTGATTTGAGTCTTCTCCCTTTTTTTCTTGATGAGTCTGGCTAAAGAGTTATCAATTTTGTTTATCTTTTCAAAGAACCAGCTCTGATCTTTATGATTTCTTTCCTTCTAGTAACTTTATGTTTTATTTGTTGTTCTTTCCAGTTGCTTTAGGTGTAAGGTTAGGTTGTTTATTTGAGATTTTTCTTATTTCCTGAGGTAAGATTGTATTGCTATAAACTTCCCTCTTAGAACTGCTTTTTTGCATCCTATAGATTTTGGATCATTGTGCTTTCATTATCATTTGTCTCTAGGTATTTTCTGATTTCCTCTTAGAAGCCCACTCATATTTGTGTTTTTATAGTTATTTTTCTTGTAATTGATTTCTAATCTCATAGTGTTGTGGTTGGAAAAGATGCTTGATATGATTTCAGTTTTCTTAAATTCACCTAGGCTCTCCTTGTGGACCAGCATGAGGTCAGTCATGGAGAATGTTCTGTGTGCACTTGAGAAGAATGTGTATTCTGCTGCTTTTGGATGGAATGTTCTCTAGATATCAATTAAGTCCATTTAGTATAATGTGTCATTTAAGGCCTATGGTTCCTTATTGATTTTCTGTCTGGATGATATGTCCATTGATGAAAGTGGGGTGTTAAAGTCCCCCACTATTATTGTGTTACTGTTGGTTTCTCCCATTATGGCTGTTAGTATTTGCCTTATTGAGGTGCTCCTATGTTGGGTGCATATATATTTTCAATTGTTAGATCTTCCTCTTGGATTGATCCCTTGATCATTATGCGGTGTCATTTTCTTTTATAACAGTCTTTATTTTAAAGTCTATTTTTTGTCTGATATGAGTATTGCTACTCCAGCTTTCTTCTGAGTTCCATTTTCATGGAATACCTTTTTCCATCCCCTTACTCTCAGTCTGTATGTGTCCCTAGTTCTGAGGTGGTCTCTTGTAGAAAACATATGTATGGGTCTTGTTTTTATATCCATTCACCCAGGCTATGTCTTTTGGTTGGCACATTTAATCCATTTATTTTGAAGGTAATTATCAATTTTTGTATTCCTATTGCCATTTTCTTAATTGTTTTGGGTTGGTTTTTGTAGGTCTTTTTTCTTCCCTTCCTCTTTTGTTCTCTTCTCCTGTGGTTTGATGACCATCTTTAATGTTGTGTTTGGGTTTCCTTTTCTTTTGTGTGTGTGTATCTATTGTAGTTTTTGGGTTTGCTGTTTCCATGAGGTTTTGATATAGCAAGGTTGATATATACAAGGTTTTTTTTTAAGTTGCTAGTCTCCTTCCCACCTAGAGGATTTCCTCTAGCTTTTGTTGCAAAGCTGGTCTGGTGGTGCTGAATTCTCTTGGCTTTTGCTTGTGTGTAAAGCATTTGATTTCTCCATCAAATCTGAAGGAGAGCCTTGCTGGGTAGAGTATTCTTGGTTGGAGGTTCTTTCCTTTTATAATTTTAAATATATCGTACCACTCCATTCTGGCTTGCAAAGTTTCTACTGAGAAATCAGCTGATAACCTTATGGGAGTTCCCTTGTATGTTATTTGTCGTTTTTCCCTTGTTGCTTTTAATATTTTTTTCTTTGTCTTTAATTTTTGTCAATTTGATTACTATGTGTCTCGGTGTGTTCCTCCTTGGGTTTATCCTGCATGGGACTCCCTGTGCTTCTTGGACTTGGTTGACTATTTCCTTTCCCACGTTAGCCAAGTTTTCAGCTATTATACCTTCAAATATTTTCTCAGGTACTTTCTCTCTCTCTTCTCCTTCTGGGACCCATATAATTCAAAGATTGGTGCATTTAATGTTGTCCCAGAAGTCTCTTAGGCTGTCTTCATTTCTTTTCATTCTTTGTTCTTTATTCTTTATTCTGTTCCATGGCAGTGATTTCCACAATTGTGTCTTCCAGGTCACTTATCCATTCTTCTGCCTCAGTTATTCTGCTATTGATTCCTTCTAGTCTATTTTTCATTTTAGTTATTATATTGTTCATCTCTGTTTGTTTGTTCTTTAGTTCTTCTAGGTCTTTGTTAAAAATTTACTGCACCCTCTTGATCTTTGCCTCCATTCTTTTTCCGAGATCCTGGATCATCTCATTATCATTATTCTGAGTCCTTTTTCTGAAAGGTTGCCTATCTCCACTTCATTTAGTTGTATCTCTGGGATTTTATCCTGTTCCTTCATCTGGAACACAATTCTCTGCCTTTTCATTTTGTCTGTGTTTCTTTGAATGTGGTTTTCATTCTGCAGGCTGCAGAATTGTAGTTCTTCTTGCTTCTGCTGTCTGCCCTCCAGTGGATGAGGCTATCTAAGAGGGTTGTGCAAGCTTCTTGATGGGAGGGACTGGTGGTGGGTAAAACTGGGTCTTGCTCTTGTGGGCAGGACTGTGTTCAGTAAAACTTTAATCTGCTTGTCTGCTGATGGGTGGGGCTGTGTTCCCTACCTGTTGGCCTGAGGAAACCCGGCACTGGAGCCTACAGGTTGTTTGGTAGGGCTAATGGTGGCCTCTGGGAGGGTTCATGCCAATGAGTACTTCCCAGAACTGCTGCTACCAGTGCCCTTGTCCCTGTGCTGAGATACAGTCACTCCACACCTCTGTAGGAAACCCTCCAACCCTAGCAGGTAGGTCTGGTTCAGTCTCCTATGGGGTCACTGCTCCTTCCCCTGGGTCTTGATGAACACAAGACTTTGTGTGTCCCTCCAAGAGTGGAGTCTCTGTTTCCCCCAGTCCTGTCAAAGTCCTGCAGTCAAATCCCACTAGCCTTCAAAGTCTGATTCTCTGGGGATTCCTACTCCCATTGCTGGGCCCCCAGACTGGGAAGCCTGATGTGGGGCTCAGAACCTTCACTCCACTGGAGAACTTCTGTAGTATAATTGTTCTCTAGCTTGTGAGTTGCCCACCTGGCAGTTACGGGATTTGATTTTATCGTGCTTGTGCCCCTCCTGTGTCTCGTTGTGGCTTTTCCTTTGTCTTTGGATGTGGGGTGTGCTTTCTGGTGGGTTTTAGCATCTTCCTGTTGATGGCTGTTCAGCAGTTAGTTGTGATTTCAGTGCTCTTGCAAGAAGAGGTGAGCGCATGTCATTCTACTCCACCATCTAGAACCAATCGGGGCTATTAGTGAGGTTTTGTTGACTCACCTTCTTTTTCTGGTATTACCTCCAGGATGGGCATTTGGGTTGGGAATGGCAGCAACCCCACTGAAAAAATTTTTAGTGATTTTTTTTTAACATCTTTATTGGAGTATAATTGCTTTACAATGTTGTGTTAGTTTCTGCTTTATAACAAAGTGAATCAGCTACACATACCCATATATCCCCATATCTCTTCCCTGTTGCATCTCCCTCCCTCCCACCCTCCGTATCCCACCCCTCTAAGTGGTCACAAAGCACCGAGCTGATCTCCCTGTGCTATGTGGCTGCTTCCCACTAGCTATGAACTTTACATTTGGTAATGTATATATGTCCATGCCAGTCTCTCATGTTCCCCCTCCCCATGTCCTCAGGTCCATTCTCTAGTAGGTCTGTGTCTTTATTCCCGTCCTACCCCTAGGTTTTATGACCTTTTTTTTTTTTAGATGCCATATATATGTGCTAGCATACAGTGTTTGTTTTTCTCTTTCTGACTTACTTCACTCTGTATGCAGACTCTAGTTCCATCCACTTCACTACAGATTACTCCATTTTGTTTCTTTATACGGATGAGTAATATTCCATAGTATATATGTGCCACATCTTCTTTATCCATTCATCTGTCGATGGACACTTAGGTTGCTTTCACGTCCTGGTTATTGTAAATAGAGCTGCAATAATCATTGTGGTACATGACTCTTTTTGAATTGTTGTTTTCGCAGGGTATATGCCCAAGAATGGGACTGCTGGGTTGTATGGTAGTACTATTTTTAGTTTTATAAGGAACCTCCATACTGTTCTCCATAGTGGCTGTATCAATTTACATTCCCACCAAACAGTGCAAGAGTGTTCTCTTTTCTCCATACCCTCTCCAGCACTTATTGTTTGTAGATTTTTTGATGATGGCCATTCTGACTGGTGTGAGGTGATAACTCATTGTAGTTTTGATTTGTATTTCTCTAATGATTAAGAATGTTGAGCATTCTTTCATATGTTTGTTGGCAATCTGTATATCTTCTTTAGAGAAATGTCTATTTAGGTCTTCTGCCTATTTTTTAATTGGGTTGTTGGTTTTTTTGATATTGAGCTGCTTGTAGATTTTGGAGAGTAATTCTTTGTCAGTTGCTTCATTTGCAGATATTTTCGCCCATTCTGAGGGTTATCTTTTAGTCTTGTTTCTGGTTTCCTTTGCTGTGCAAAAGCTTTTGAGTTTCATTAGGTCCCATTAGTTTATTTTTGTTTTTATTTCCATTTCTCTATGAGGAAGGTCAAAAAGGATCTTGCTGTGATTTATGTCATAGAATGTTCTGTCTATGTTTTCCTCTAAGAGTTTTATAGTGTCTGGCCTTACATTTTAGGTCTTTAATCCATTTTGAGTTTATTTTCGTGTATGGTGTTAGGAGTGTTCTAATTTCATTCTTTTACATATAGCTGTCCAGTTTTCCCAGCACCACTTATTGTAGAGGCTGTCTTTTCTCCATTGTATATTCTTGCTTCCATTATCAAAAATAAGGTGACCATATGTGAGTGGGTTTATCTCTGGGCTTTCTCTCCTGTTCCATTGATGTATATTTTCTGTTTTTGTGCCAGTACCATACTGTCTTGATTACTGTAGCTTTGTCTTGTAGTCTGAAGTCATGGAGCCTGATTCCTCCAACTCTGTTTTTCTTTCTCAAGATTGCTTTGGCTATTCGGGGTCTTTTGTGTTTCTATACAAATTGTGAAATTTTTTGTTCTAGTTCTGTGAAAAATGCCAGTGGTAGTTTGATAGGGATTGCATTGATCTGTAGATTGCTTTAGGTAATACAGTCATTTTCACAATGTTGATTCTTCCAATCCCAGAACATGGTATATCTCTCCATCTGTTGGTATCATCTTTAATATCTTTCATTAGTGTCTTATAGTTTTCTGTATAGAGGTCTTTTGTCTCCTTAGGTAGGTTTATTCCTAGATATTTTATTCTTTTTGTTGCAATGGTAAATGGGAGTGTTCCTTAATTTCTCTTTCAGATTTTTCATCATTAGTATATAGGAATGCAAGAGACTTCTGTGTATTAAGTTTGTATCCTGCTACTTTACCAAATTCATTGATTAGCTCTAGTAATTTTCTAGTAGCATCTTTAGGATTGTCTGTGTATAGTATCATGTCATCTGAAAACAGTGGCAGCTTTACTTCTCTTCTGGTATGGATTCCTTTTACTTCTTTTTCTTCTCTGATTGCTGTGGCTAAAACTTCCAAAACGATGTTGAATAATAGTGGTGAGAGTGGGCCACCTTGTCTTGTTCCTGATCTTAGTGGAAATGCTTTCAGTTTTTCACCATTGAGGATGATGTTGGCTGTGGGTTTGTCATATATGACCTTTATTAGGTTTAGGTAAGTTTTCTCTATACCTCCTTTCTGGAGGGTTTTATTATAAATGGGTGTTGAATTTTGTCGAAAGGTTTTTGTGCATTATTGAGATGATCATATGGTTTTTATTCTTCAATTTGTTAATATGGTGTATCACATTGATTGAGTTGCGTATATTGAAGAATCCTTGCATTCATGGAACAAACCCCACTTGATCATGGTGTATGATCCTTTTAATTTGCTGTTGGATTCTGTTTGCTTGTATTTTGTTGAGGATTTTTGCATCTATGTCCATCAGTGATACTGGCCTGTAGTTTTCTTTCTTGTGACATCTTTGTCTGGTTTTGGTGTCAGGGTGATGGTGTCCTCGTAGAATGAGTTTGGGAGTTTTCCTCCCTCTGCTATATTTTGGAAGAGTTTGAGAAGTATAGGTGTTAGCTCTTCTCTAAATGTTCAATGGAATTCGCCTTTGAAGCCATCTGGTTCTGGGTTTTTTTTTTTTGTTGGAAGATTTTTAATAACAATTTCAATTTCAGTGCTTGTGATTGGTCTGTTTATATTTCTGTTCCTTCCTGGTTCAGTCTCAGAAGGTTGTGCTTTTCTAAGAATTTGTCCATTTCTTCCAGGTTGTCCATTTTATTGGCATATAGTTGATTGTAGTAGTAATCTCTCATGATCCTTTGTATGTCTGCAGTGTCAATTGTTACTTCTTTTTCATTTCTAATTCTATTGATTTGAGTTTTCACCCTTTTTTTCTTGGTGAGTCTGGCTAATGGTTTATCAATATTGTTTGTCTTCTCAAAGAACCAGCTTGTAGTTTTATTGATCTTTGCTATTGTTTCCTTCATTTCTTTTTCATTTATTTCTCATCTGATCCTTATGATTTCTTTTCTTCTGCTAACTTTGTGGGGTTTTTTTTTTGTTGTTGTTTTGTGGTACGTGGACCTCTCACTGCTGTGGCCTCTCCCGTTGCGGAGCACAGACTCCGGACGCGCAGTCTCCGCAGCCATGGCTCACGGGCCCAGCCGCTCCGCGGCATGTGGGATCCTCCAGGACCGGGGCACAAACCCATGTCCCTGCATCGGCAGGTGGACTCTGAACCACTGTGCCACCACGGAAGCCCCAACTTTGTGGGTTTTTTGTTCTTCTTTCTCTAATTGCTCTAGGTATAGGGTTAGGTTGTTTATTTGAGATGTTTCTTGTTTCATAAGGTATGACTCTATTGCCATAAACTTCCCTCTTAGAACTGCTTCTGCTGCATCCCATAGGTTTTGGGTCATTGTGTTTTCATTGTCATTTGTTTCTAGGTATTTTTTCATTTCCTCTTTGATTTCTTCAGTGATCTCTTGGTTATTAAGTAGTGTATTGTTTAGCTTCCACGTGTTTGTCTTTTTGACACATTTTTTCCTGTAATTGATAATCTAGTCTCATAGTGCTGTGGTGGGAAAAGATACGTGGTACGATTTCAATTTTCCTAAATTTCTCAAAGCTTGATTTGTGACTGAAATATGATCTATCCTGGAGAATGTTGCATGAGCACTTGAGAAGAACGTTTATTCTATTATTTTGTGGATGGAATGTCCTATAAATATCAGTTAAGTCCATCTTGTCTAATGTGTCATTTAAAGCTTGTGTTTCCTTATTTATTTTCATTTTGGATGATCGGTCCATTGGTGAAAGTGGGGTGTTGAAGTCCCCTACTATGATTGTGTTACTGTCGATTTCCCCCTTTTATGGCTGTTAGCATTTGCCTTATGTATTAAAGTGCTCCCATGTTGGGTGCATAAATATTTACAATTGTTATATCTTCTTCTTGCATTGATCCCTTGATCATTATGTAGTGTCCTTCTTTGTTTCTTGTAATAGTCTTTTTTTTAACGTCTATTTTGTCTGATATGGGAATTGCTACTCCAGCTTTCTTTTGATTTCCATTTACCTGGAATATCTTTTTCCTTCCCCTCACTTTCAGTCTGTATGTGTCCCTATGTCTGAAGTGGGTCCCTTGTAGACAACATATATACAGGTCTTGTTTTTGTATCCATTCAGCCAGTCTATGTCTTTGGGTTGGAGCATTTAATCCATTTACATTTAATGTAGTTATAGATATGTATGTTCCTATTACCATTTTCTCAATTGTTTTGGGTTTGTTATTGTAGATTTTTTCCTTCTCTTGTTTATCCTGCCTAGAGAAGTTCCGTTAGCATTTGTTGTAAAGCTGGTTTGGTGGTGCTGAATTCTCTTAGCTATTGCCTGTCTGTAAAGGTTTTAACTTCTCTGTCGAATCTGAATGAGATCCTTGCTGGGTATGGTAATCTTGGTTGCAGGTTTTTCTCTTTCATCACTTTAAATATGTTCTGCCACTCCCTTCTGGCTTGCAGATTTTCTGCTGAAAGATCAGCCTTTATCCTTATGCGGATTCCCTTGTATGTTAGTTTTTGCTCTTCCCTTGCTGCTTTTAATATTTTTTCCTTGTATTTAATTTTTGATAGCTTGATTAATATGTGTCTTGGTGTGTTTCTCCTTGGATTTATCCTGTATGGGACTCTCTATGCTTCCTTGAGTAATTTTTTCCTTTCCCATATTAGGGAAATTTTCAATTATAATCTCTTCAAATATTTTCTCAGCCCCTTTCTTTTTCTCTTCTTCTTCTGGGACCCCTATAGTTCGAATGTTGTTGTGTTTAATGTTGTCCCGGAGGTCTCTGAGGCGGTCCTCAATTCTTTTCATTGTTTTATCTTTATTCTGCTCTGCAGTAGTTATTTCCATTATTTTATCTTCCAGGTCACTTATCCATTCTTCTGCCTCAGTTATTCTGCTATTGATTCCTTTTAGAGAATTTTTAATTTCATTTATTGTGTCGTTCATCATCATTTGTTTGCTCTTTAGTTCTTCTAGTTCCTTGATAAACGTTTCTTGTCTTTTCTCCATTCTATTTCCAAGATTTTGGATCATGTTTACTATTATTACTCTGAGTTCTTTTTCAAGTAGACTGCCTATTTCCTCTTCATTTGTTAGGTCTGGTGGGTTTTTATCTTGCTCTTTCATCTGCTGTGTGCTTTTCTGTCTTCTCATTTTGCTTACCTTTCTGTGTTTGGAGTCTACTTTTTGCTGGCTGCAGGTTCGTAGTTCTCGTTGTTTTTGGTGTCTACCTCTAGTGGCTAAGGTTGGTTCAGTGGGTTTTGTCTGCTTCCTGTTGAAGGGGACTAGTGCCTGTGTCCTGGTGGATGAGGCTGGATCTTATCTTTCTGGTGAGCAGGTCTTCGTCCTGTGGTGTGTTGTGGGGTGTCTGTGACCTTCGTATGATTTTAGGTAGCCTTTCTGCTAATGGGTGGGTTTGTGTTCCTGTCTTGCTAGTTGTTTGGCATAGGCTGTCCAGCACTGTAGCTTGCTGGTCGTTGAGTGGAGCTGGGTCTTGGCATTGAGATGGAGATATCTGGGAGATTTTCACCATTTGATATTACGTGGAGCTGGGAGGTCTCTGGTGGACCAATGTCCTGAACTCGGCTCTCCCACCTCAGAGGCACAGGCCTGACACTTGGCTGGAGCACCAAGACCCTGTCGTCCACACGGCTCAGAATAAATGGGAGAAATAAAGAAAGACAAAAAAAAGTATATAAATAAATATAATAAAATAAAATAAAGTTATTAAAATAAAAAATAATTATTAAGAATAAAAAAGTTAAAAAGTAAGAAAAAAAAAGAATGAGGAGAGCAACCAAACCAAGAAACACATCTACCACTGATAGCAAGCGCTAAAAACTATACTAAACAAACAAACAAAAAAACGGACAGACAGAACCCTAGGAGAAATGTTAAAAGCAAAGCTATACAGACAAAATCACACATGGAAGCATACACATACAAACTCACAAAAAGAGAAAAAGGAAAAAGATAGGTATATTGTTGCTCCCAATGTCCACCCCCTTAATTTGGGATGATTCGTTGTGTATTCAGGTAATCCACAGATGCCGGGAACATCAAGTTGATTGTGGAGATTTAAACGTCTGCTCCTGAGGCTGCTGGGAGAGATTTCCCTTTCTCTTCTTTGTTCACACAGCTCCTGGGGCTTAGCTTTGGATTTGGCCCTGCCTCTGTGTGTAGGTTGGTGGACGGCATCTGTTCTTCGCTCAGACAGGACGGGGTTAAAGGAGCAGCTGCTTTGGGGGCTCTGGCTCACTCAGGTGGGGGGCAGGAAACAGTATGTAATGTGAGGCGAGCCTGCGGCGGCAGAGGCCTGCGTGCATTCTCCTGGGGAAGTTGTCCATGGATCACGGGACCCTGGCAGAGGTGGGCTGCATAGGCTTCCGAGAGGGGAGGTGTGGATAGTGACCTGTGCTTGCACACAGGCTTCTTGGTGGCTGCAGCAGCAGCCTTAGCGTTTCATGCCTGTCTCTGGTGTCTGCACTGATGGCCGCAGCTCATGCCCGTCTCTGGAGCTCATTTAGGTGGTGCTCTGAATTCCTTCTCCTTGCGCACCGCGAAACAATGGTCTCTTGCCTCTCAGGCAGTTCCAGACTATTTCCCCAACTCCCTCCCAGCTAGCTGTGGTGCACTAGCCCCCTTCAGGCTGTGTTCATGCAGCCAACACCAGTCCTCTCCTTGGGATCTGACCTTCGAAGCCTGGAGCCTCAGTTCCCAGCTGCAACCCGCCTCTGTGGGTGAGCAGAGAAGCCTCTTGGGCTGGTGATTGCTGGTCGGTACCAATCCTCTGTGCGGGAATCTCTCCTCTTTGCCCTCTGCACCCCTGTTACTGCACTCTCCTCCGCGGCTCTGAAGCTTCCTCCCAGCCACCCACCATCTCCGCCAGTGAAGGGCTTTCCTAGTGTGTGGCAACTTTTCCTCCTTCACAGCTCCCTCCCAGTGGTTCAGGTCCTGTCCCTATTCTTTTGTCTCTGTTTTTTCTTTTTTCTTTTGCTCTACCCAGTTACGTGGGGGAGTTTCTTGCCTTTGGGGAGGTCTGAGGTCTTCTGCCAGTGTTCAGTAGGTGTTCTGTAGGTGTTGTTCCACGTGTAGATGTATTTCTGATGTGTTTTTGGGGAGTAAGGTGATCTCCACGTCTTACTCTTCCGCCATCTTGAAGGTCTCCTTTTAGTGATTTTATAACTGTACCCCTTTTATATTTAGTTGCTGCTGCTGGTCAGCGCCCCCACACACCTTTAAACTACGATTTGTAACATTTTTGGATACTTAGGAAAAGAGATTCTGAGTTCTAATTTCACACTTTTACTTAAAAATCATCTCTAACCTTTCCAGTTAATGTATCTAAAACACTAAATGTGCAATTATACAGTGTATTTGTAGTGTTAACATTAGAAAGTAGTTTTCTATGAATAATATCCTTATCTTAATAGCTTTTGATGACTGAATGTCTCCATTATGGGCAAGTGGCTGACCCTTTTTGGACATTGGTTTATAAGCCCGTATTTCATTGTGGGTGGCATTTTACACTATTGACCATGTCCTCTATAAAACTGTATTCTTTTGCTCCTACTAAATTTTTCTGAGTCAATTCCAATCTTTCTTGCTCTTTTTGCTTGGTTTCTTCATGAGAACTTCTTCCTCTGACTGCTTTTAAAACCACTGTGTTTCTTGACCTATTGGCCTTTTCAGAGAATATGCGTTCTTGTCATAATCTTATATATTACGTACAAGAATGGAAAGAGAGCAGGGGAAGAGGGGGATATTAGATGTTCAGGTGGGGTCATGTTGAGTTTAATTTAAGGTAGCTATGAAATTCCTTAAGTGACTTACTTTAGGCATTTAGATATATGAGGCAGAATTAAGCAAGAAATCCATGCTAGAAATTTAGATAAATAGCCTAGAGCCCAACAAATATAAAATATTATCTACTCTATTTCTTCCATTCATTTAATGTTTGAGCTCTAGGACTATAACTTACCACATACTATGCAGTCATCTGAATGTCCCAGAGAAACACAAATGTTAACATGTCCCAACATGTCCCACATTTTATTAATTCGTCCCCACTCTCCTGCCATCTTTACTTTTTCTGTATTTCCATTCCTCTATTTTGTAAATCATATTACCCTAAGCCCTTCAACCTAGATTTCCTGGGAGTCATCCTATAACTTCTTTCTTTTCCTCATCATCTATAATCTGTCATTGATCAAGTACTGTAGATCCCACCTATTGAATATTGTGTTTAATCCATACACTCTGTTGTGTTTATAATAACAGCAACCTGACTAAAAGTTGTTTAAACATCAAGGACTTTGGAATTTCACATGACAAAGATACTGGAGTTAAGCTATCTCCAGCTCTAGTTCAGCAGTCTAGGTAGTCTAGAGCTATCAGAGCTCTAGGATATCTTTTCTGCAATGTCTTTGGCCTTCCTCTCTGGGCTGCATATAGTAGGGCAGCAGTAAGCATCACTCTTCCACATAATATTATCCAGAGGCCAAAAGGATAAAGTTATTTCTTGAAATCCTCAATATCTTTATTGGGGTGGAAAAATCTTTCCTAGGAGTTCCCCTCTACCCGCCACCCAATACATACATACATACACACATCCACCATCAGCTCTCCCTCAGGTCCCTTGGGCAGAATTGGGTTACAGCACCCAGGCTGTTTGTCTGTCTGGCCCTCTGGGCCTCTGCAGTTAGAAGTGGGCTGAGGCAGGAAGGAAGGAATGTAAGAAAGTAGCTATTGGGTGTCTGTCATATTCTCCATCTTCTCCTACCTCCCCTCAGTTTCTCAGCTCTTGCTGGAGTTCAGGATTTTATCATGTCTGGCATGAGCTATTTTAACAGACTCCTGAATTATCTCCCTATTGCCTTTGTCACCAACATCAAGTCTACTGGAGTGAGCTTTCTAAAATTCTTGCAAATATTAAGAAAAAATGTTATTTCTTTCAATTTTCCATTTTAACATTTTTCATATTTAGTAAAAAAAAGAGTTTGAAAGAATTAAAACTATATTAATTCATTAGGAAAGAGATATTTAGAAGTTGGATCCACAGTTAAAGTTGCCATCTAAAAATTCTGCATAAGATATTACAACTTTTGAGATCTGAGGGATGATGGAGGAGGCATTGCCTTGAATAACATTCCTTTTCCTCCGTCAGTAGAAAAAGCACAGGTGGACTTCCACTCTTAGGGCATTGGGGAAATGACCTCCTCCCAAATTATTGTACATAAATCTAGTCACTATATTTTACAAGCAAATAATATGGACACCTAATATAATTTATATTATCAGAACATCTGATGAGTTGAAACATAATTTTAATAAAGTAAATTTACACAGGAATTCGTGTTTTAAAAGAACATTTCTCTGTTGTTTTTTTGTTAAAAAGAAGAGCTCTTTTAATGGAAATAAGTTCAGATTTAAGAAAAATTGTTTTTTGAAATCAAGGAACATCTGGATTACATATATTTTTAATAGAAGTTCAATAGAATGTCGAAATATGACATAGCAAGCTTTTATGCAGATAAAGAAGCTTTCAAAATATGATGAACATTTTTGTCCTGAAGTCTTTTGGAAAAATTATGATAGACTTGTTTTTGGTCATTTTATATCATGGAAAGGTCATTTCAGTATCATACTTTATTTAAAGAACTTAAAATTATTCTTGAATTATTATTAAAAATGATGTTAATGGTATAGTTGTAATATGTATGCCTGGCTGATAATATTTTGGTATGAATATACATGACTATATCTGTATACAATATTAATAGAAAATAATAATTTTTGCAGAAACAGGATCATAATGTTCATATTATTTTATATCTTGCTTTTTTCACTTATAATATATCATAAATATTAGAATACATTTTCTACTATATCATAGCATATATTAATTTTTTACAAGAAATTAATTTTTTAGTTGTGTTTGTAAGTTAATTTTTAAATTAATATTTCTTCTTAAAGTATCCACACTAATATCTATGCAAGAACCAATAGCAGGGGGTAACTGTTGGGCTTTTATGTCTACTTTGTAGTACCCTTAATATATAATGTATATAATATATGTTACAAATCCATCCAGTATGGAAAAGGGGCAAGTGTGGGCAGTTTGGGAAACAAAGTCAAGGAGTAGGCTGGTTCTTCATTCAGTGAACAGTCTCTTCCTCTCTTCTCCCATGCCCCCAGTTTAAACTTTTCAGCCACGAACTGTGATAGCTAGGAAAGCTCCACAAGGGAGACTAGACTCTCAGGCCCACGTATGAAATGTGGATTGTGAGTTTTACTTTCTCCTCTTGGAACTCCTGGCTCCAAGCTTTAATGGACCAAATTCCTGAGAACACCTTGTAAAATAGCGCACCTCACCAGCTTAATCTTGATTGGGCTCATTCATGAAGAAGGTCACATTTATGACTACTTACAGAACTACATCACATGCATCACCCCCTTTCCTGTGTGTAAGTAAAGTGATTAAGGAAGAGCCTGATACATAATTAGCACTCAAAGAATAACTATTCTCATTCTTATTATTTTAAAGGATGTTCTGGCTTTAGAGCCCTACCAAATACAAAACCTTGGGCCCTACCCCCAAAATCTAATTTCATTGGTCTGGGTAGGGGCGCAGGCATCAGTGTTTTTAAATAGCTCCCTTGTAACTTTGAATTTGCATCCAACATTGAGAACCAGTTCATTAGCTAAGTTTAATTGCATACATATTTTGTTGGCAGGCAGTGTTCTACATGATTCACACACATTTAATTCTCACAGCAATCTATAACAGGGATTATCTCTGCTATGAAGATGAGAAAACTGAAGCTCAGAGAGTTCTTAAGTAACTTGGCCGATGCCACACAGCTGGAAAATTGCAGAGCTAGGATTTGAACCCATAATTGGAGCATGTGGTAAAATAGAATGTCTAGTTGTAGGAGACGGATGCTGAAAGCTTCGTCACGTTTCCCCCTACAGAAAAATAATATCTTAGCAATACCAGAACTTGGATTTTAGTACTGTAGGGCTAGTTAATAGGTCAGTATGGAAATTGGGGATCAAAGAGAAATATGGTAGATGTTGCTGGATGTCATGACCTTGTTAGCTTATGAGGCAAAGCTTAAGCCTTCTCTCTATTACTGGGTTGTAAGTTAAAGTAAGTTCTAATAAATTTCTAAAATAAATAATAAATAGATAAGAAATACTAAGAAATCTCTGGTAAACCTGTAGTTTAGGATTTTAGAGTCTGCTAAATATCTGAGTAAAAGAGTGTGTTTAGCAATGTGCTTAGAAGTTCAAAGTTCTTATTATTTTAAATTTGCCCAAGTAAATTTTTCTTGAGTTGATTGTAGCTTATAATTTTTATTTTTCTCACAGTTCTTATTAAAAATTTTTGTTAAATAGAAAGTCCTTAAAATTTTAGTTGATGACTAAGCTAAGTCTTGACAATGATATGAAATAATATATGAAGTTGCCTCAAATTGCAGTTCTTGTCTATAGAATGTGTCATATAAGTCATAGATATTTTAATTTTCACAGTCAGTGACTCAGAGTCACATTTATATTTTGACATTACCCCATCGTATTAATAACCTAGACAATAGACGTGGGTTTTGGGGCAAAGAGATAGCAAACTTTTTGAGGGATAGTAAGAAGGATCAAGTTTTAGGGGACAACATCCTTTCAGGAGAGGTAAGGCTGAGAAAGAACCTTGCAGGACAAGAGGGGAAGAGACTCCCATAGCTTGAAAACATCAGCTTTTTGCCAGCTTGAGTGCTGGCAAAAGAAGGCTGTGATAGGGAGATATGATGACCAACATCCTTTGCTTAAACATCCTCTGTTAAGTCTGTGTGCTTAACCTGTAAGTGTGGTTGTGGGTTTTGCATGCGATGCCATGAATAAAAGCTTACAGATGATTGAACTATATAAACACTAATGGCTCAATAAATTTGGAAGACTCAAGTGATTAGAAACAAAATTAAAACCAACTGGCTCTGGTTATTTTATTTTTCTCTATTGATGATTTAAGGCCATAACAATGTAATGCCCATTGTTCAATCTTCTAAAATTTAGGAATTCTCTGGTCTGGTATGAACTAGTCAGACATTCCAGTTATTAGGAGTATATTTGTAACCACAACTGGATATAGATTTCATAATATAAATCTCAGATATGTTAAATGCCTTCAAAAGTCTGTGCAAACGAAGACTGGATATTCTGAATGTTTAAAGAAATTTGTTGTTAACACTTCAAATGTGTTTGAATGTTGAAAATCTTTCAGATAGCTTAATTAGAAATATTTTGAAAGCTGAATGTCTCAATTTACATCATTTTCCTAGGAATTACTCTTGTTTTTCAAGGTGAAATGTCCATTTGAGAAAATCAAAATCATAAATAATTTGAAGAATAAAGTTCATGGACAAAAATGAGGTTTATTCTTACTTTTAAGACAAGGCCATTGAGGAATATTACTCAGCCATAAAAAGAAACAAAATTGAGTTATTTGTAGTGAGGTGGATGGACCTAGAGTCTGTCATACAGGTGAAGTCAGTCAGAAAGAGAAAAACAGATACCATATGCTAATACATATATATGGAATCTAAAAACAAAACAAAACAAAAATGGTTCTGAAGAACCTCGGGGCAGGACAGGAATAAAGACACAAATGTAGAGAATAGACTTGAGGACACAGGGTGTGGGAAGGGTAAGCTGTGACAAAGAGAGGGGCATGGACATATATACACTACCAAAAGTAAAATAGATAGCTAGTGAGAAGCAGCCGCATAGCACAGGGAGATCAGCTCGGTGCTTTGTAACCACCTAGAGGGGTGGGATAGGGAGGGTGGGAGGGAGAGGCAAGAGGGAGGAGATATGGGGATATATGTGTATGTATAGCTGATTCACTTTGTTATAAAGCAGAAACTAACACACCATTGTAAAGCAATTATAGTCCAATAAAGATGTTAAAAAAAAAAAAAGACAAGGCCATTGAGAAGAAGCTGCTCTGACATCCCTTGCCTCTTTATTCCCTTATGCTGGTGGTACCTAAGTTAATAGGTTGGGTAATGTCAAAATTCAGTTGTGACTCTGAGTCACTGAATGTGAAAATTAAAATATCTATCCCTAAACCTCCTAGAAGAGATTGACCAGAACAGAGCCTCCATCCCCATGGCAGCACTGTCCAACTGAAAAATAAAGTGAGCCATGTTACGAGTCATATACATAATGTAAAACTTTCTAGTAATCACATTAAAAAAAAAAAGGAAAAAGAAATTAATTTTAATAACACATTTAACTCATATGCAAAATGTTATCATTTCAACATGTAACCAATGTAAAAATATTAATAAGATATTTTATCTTTTTTGTACTAATCTTTTAAAACTTGCTCATGTTTTACACTTATGGGGCATCTCAGTTCAGTCTAGCCATATTTCAAGTGCTTGATAGTCACATGTAGTCAGTGGATACCACATTGGTTAGTGAGAATTGCTGGTATCACTGAGAAAACACTCAGGACCAGTGTAGGAAATGAGGGCTTGCCTTTGTTCAGGATCTAGGGTAAGAGCCTACATTTCAAGGTTCCTCAGAAAGGGGCACACCTATTGGCTCACTGCGTTTGGCCAGAAGGGGTGGCTAGATCTGCTAACTGGGGACCCTTGAAGGAGGATAACAGCAGTGTGTTGAAGCATCTCCAGGTCTTGCAGCTATATGATGACTCCAAGAGGGACTTGGGAGAGGTGGGGAGTATGCCTTCTGCCAAGTATCAGCAGAAGGATGTCATTTTGCCAGTTTATGCTGCTCTGATGCTAGCTCATAAAAACAGAAACTTCTGTGCCTTCTACCATGAGTCTGATTGCCACTCCCCGAGAGAGACAAAGAGGCTGACCTGCAGCAACATTGAGAGAAAACACAATTCTATAGAAACGAAGAAGGAGCACAACTAATTTGGGGAGACTAAGTCACTTGCGGAAAGAAGACCAAATTGAATAACTAGGATAGAAAGGGTTCTATCAAATTAGAAGTAATGAAAAGTTGGAAGAGAAATTAAGCAAAAAAGTCATGACTCTCAAAGAGATACATTTAGAGTATAAAAAGGATTTTTGAGAACTGACTAAATCAGCTTGGGCTGCTATAAGAAAATACCAGAGTATGGGTAACTTAAATAACAGACATTTAGTTCTCACAGTTCTGGAGTCTGGGAAATCTAAGATCAGGGTGTCAGCAGATTCAGTTCTTGTTCAGGGCCCTGTTCCTGTCTTGCAGACAGCTGCCTTCTCTTGTGTTCTCACATGGTGGAGAGAAGAAGGTCTGGTGTCTCTTCTTATAAGGGCACTAGTCCCATCCTGGAGGCTCCACCCTTATGACTTCATTTAAACCTAATTACCTCCCAAAGGCCTCTCTTGCTACTACCACCACATTGGGGTTATGGCTTCAACATGTAAATTTGGGGGGAACATTAACATTCGGTCCATAACTGATTTCCAAATGAAAAAATTTTAATAGTTGAACTGAAAAAGAGTATAATGTTTGCTGAGAATAGAATTAGTGTTTGGGGAGATCAAGGGAAAGAAATAACTTATACAACACAGCAAAAACACAGGGGAACATGACTGCAGGGATCAGGCAATATTCAGGAAATATAATGTGAATAACAGGACTTCTAGAAAGAGAAAATAGAATATGTGAAAAAGCAATAGGTGGAAGATGAGATTATTGTTCAGAAAGACTCTTCACCCCTTCATGGCAGAATGTATTTCCTGCCCCACTGACTCTGGTCTTGGCTACATGGACAGTATGCCAGTTTCTGAGCTGAGACCTGCAGAAGTCAGCCAAATTTCTGCCAGCTCTCTGAAGTGTCTACTTTTCTCCACCATGAGAAGTACATGCCCTAGAGCTCTGGTTCCTTAAGATACTGTCCTGGGCAAAGACATGTGGAATTAATCTGAGCCCTACACAAGGTTGAGGGTCTGGACTAACCAGCCCAGCTGAGCCCAGTCAAGACCAGCTGACCTGTAGCCAAACTACGGACCTGGGAGCAGCCTTGTTGTAACTCAGTACAATTTTGGGGTTATAGGTTAGGCAGCATAATCACAGTAAAAATATGACAAAAATACAACACAATTCAACACATAATTGAAGAAAATGTCCTTGAGTTAAAAAAAAGACCTGAATCTTTAGATTGAAAGGGCTCATTCAGTACCAAAGAGAATTAAGGAAAACAAACAAATTTACAACTAAACATATCCTGGTGAATTTTTTTTTTAATCCTGGTGAATTTTTAAAAATAAATTATAAAGGAAAAAAAAATGAGAATCAGTCTAGAATAAACATCTTATCATTCTTTATAAAGAAAAGACAGGTTTTTGTTGTTGTGTTTTTGTTTTTGTTTTTTTAAAGAAAACAAAAAAAAGAATTGCTACTCTTTACCTATCCAAGATCATTTATCTAGCAGGGCAAGACAAAGTTAAAGCATTTGAGAATATACCACTCAGGCACCTATTTGAAGAAAATCCTTGAGGAAGGATTCCAGTCTTTTGCCAGAGGTCAGATCATCTGTCTCAAGACAGTGGGAGATAAGGAGGGGAGGAAAGAGTG
>NW_020175821.1:7067274-7090499 GCF_003031525.2 Neophocaena asiaeorientalis asiaeorientalis
ATTCTGCCTCAGTAGGTGATTAAAAATTAAGTGAGAATTTATTATATAAAGTGAGGATTAGTTAAACAAAAGAGAAACACTGAAAAGGATAACATAATCATAGCTTGAAATTAAAAATTATAGACTAAGTAAAATTCTGTGGCAGGGAGAAACATTCTAATGGTCCCTTAAAATGGGGGAAATGTGGAAAATTGGGGAATAAGAGATCCTGATAATCTCTTTCGATGGCAGGGAAAAGAGGAGAGGAAGCAGTGATTAAGCAAGCCTATTGGTGGGAAGCACAAATATTATCTAATGTTGATACATTAATAGCATATATATTATAAATTATCTTTATTTGTGATGGGACTATAATCACTAGAGATATCAATGAACAGAACTTTATTTCCAAAATACCTGGGAGTGAGGGTGAGAGGGAGAATGAAGAGAAATGTGGACAAGCCAGTAAAATGTAAGAAAGGGAAACAGAAGAAACAATATTAAATTAAGATAAACACTAAAAAGAAAATAAGATTAAAGGAATAAAGCCAGCCATCTCAGTAAATCAGATGGGCTGAGTACTTGGCCATATGTTAGGTGCTGGTAAAGAATGCTATGTCTTCTACTCTCTTTTGTGTAATACTTTTAATTTTCTGGCATAAGATGTAATTTAAAACTTTAAAATTAATTTGATTTTTACGCATTTAGTTATGAAAATAGCATTTATATTTTAGTTTCTATTATTTTCTTACTGCATTTTTCCTGAGGAAATCAGGTATAGTTTTCTTTCTATAAATGTTTAGCTATTATGTTGGGTTTAGGGATATTGAGCAAAACGATAATTTAAATTCTGTTTTGCTCAAACATTAAAAATACGAGATTGTTTTCTCAAAGTTCTACCAAAAACTGGCTTTTTAGTCAGTTTTCATAATGACTGACTACCCAGTTATACCTTTTCCCATCCTATACAGAGTTATTATGTGGTTTTTTTTTTGGTTTTTGTGGTACGCGGGCCTCTCACTGTTGTGGCCTCTCCCGTTGTGGAGCACAGGCTCTGGACGCGCAGGCTCAGCGGCCATGGCTCACGGGCCCAGCCGCTCCACGGCATGTGGGATCTTCCCGGACTGGGGCACGAACCTGTGTCCCCTGCATTGGCAGGCGGACTCTCAACCACTGCACCGCCAGGGAAGCCCTATTATGTGGTTTTCATAATAATGTCCTTATTTATATTTTTAACATGTTCATGGCTTGTTAGATACACTACTAGAAAATTATTTACTTTATCCTTGCATTAATTGAAGAGGAATTTCAGTTTTTCAAAGGGATGGGGGATTGTTAAGGAAGAAGGATATTTTCTTAAAGTCTCAATGAGATATATTATAATGTATTATGAGATTCTACAAACATTGATAAAATTAAATGTTTAAAGTCCAGTTACAGTTTCTGATTTCTCCTCATTATTGAACCTTACAAAGAAATTACAGTGAGAAAGGAGAGAATAGGTAACCAATAAGCAGTGACAGTGACCAAGTTCATATGAGTATTTACATTTCAGCTCATCTTTTACAGGTCTGAGCCTGAATCAGTCTTGTCTTTTCATTGCATTTGACACACACTTCCACTTTTAAAACCAGTCTTTTCTTTCTCTTCCTTTTTTTTTTTTAATCTTAAAGAAAAGTTTCTGACAATTTTCAAAACTGATGCCCAGGTTTATAACTTGCTCATGATGAAGCATTGTCAAAGTCAGAATCCAAACCAAGCTAACGTCTTTCCAGTAGCTCAAAACCATTGTTTCCCGGGTCTCCAAAATCTATTTTTTTTATACAATCAAAAAAGGTCAAAATCTATTTTCACATTCTCACTTCTCTTCGATTTCCAGAGCACAACACCCGAGTCTTTGATTTTTTTTCCCTTGCTGGTTGCCATACAAAGAATTCTACAGCTCAGTAAAATGAAAGACTCAGCACTGTGTGGTTCATACAAGTGGCTGAAGGGATTTTGAGATAGGTTAATGGTTCTGATTGTTTTCTTATATTGGTTTTTAAGGTGATTATATTTTATTTATGTGGGGAAAGCTTGGAGTTGCATGTGAACTGTCTTGAGGGCAAACTAGGCCTCTCACACGTTGAAAAATCTTACGTGAATTTGTAATGACTTGAAATAAAGAGAGGGGAACATGCTGATAAATACTCCTTTCATTTTAAGAAAGGGTTATGACTTTAGAGAATCTAACTGGACAAAGTGGTTGAATTAGATTAATTGAATAGATCATTTTTAGTAGCCAGCAAAAGCAGAAACCAAAGGTGGTCTTTATGACTCTATTCCAAAGATAGGTCAAAACTGTGGATCATCTAAGGTGAGGTGCTACGGGGGTGGGGAAAATACTGTATCTTGGGCAGTGAGAGAGCTGGTCAACTCCTCGTTGCTCAGCTTTTGAGATTACTAACAGCCTTTCAAAAGGTTGCTGCAGATGACCCTCACATTGCTCTAGTTCTAGATTCTTGAGATGAATGCATTTCTCTTTGCAGTACTGGCTTTAAGTTTTTGGATCTATTTCAAGTGGAGCAGATGACTAATCACCCCCTTCTGCTAGTTGATAATGGGTTGTCTATAAAACCTTGTTTTTGTATAGTTACCTTATTGTGAAGTTCACGAATTTTGAGGAACATTCACAGCTGAAAGGCAAGGAAAATGTCCACTCCAGGGTGTAGTAAAGCTGACAGGGGAAAGAAAAAAAAAAACACTATATGACTTGGCTCTGTTTTTTTTAGTTTCCTTAGAGAAAGTGGCCTTGACCCCCATGCATTACTGCTTTTGAGATTGTAACAGCAGATGGTATGAAATGACAGTTGGTGAAGACAACTAAAGGTGTTTATAACATTGCAGGGTTGTGCAGGTGACTTTAAAAACAAAGGATTTGGAAGTGATAAAAAGTGGAGACTGGCAGTAGAGATGGTAATAAAGCCACTAGCTGCTTGAGGCAATGTCCTTATTTTATTTTATTTTTTTCTTTTATTGCATCTAATTGCAAATTAAAGTGGAAAAAAATTAACCGCAGGCAGAAAAGAATATTCAGCCCCTGCCTCAGTGGTTTCCAGAACAAAAAACTGTAGTCTTTGATTTTTAGATATGATATTTTTTCTTTTGCCTGCTGGTTGCCATATAAAGAGATATAGCTCAATAAAATGAAAGATCCACAGCACTGTGATTCATAGCAAGGGCCTAGAGGGATTCTGAGCCAGGTTAATGGATATGATGGTTTTCCCTTCATTGATTTTTAAGATGATTATATTTTATTTATAGGTGAGAAAATAATAGTTAATCTTAGATTTATTGAAAACTTATTTCAAGGCTGTATGAATTGATAACAATAACAGTACATTTAGGGCAACAAAACTAGAAATGTCTTTTAATCCCTTAAGGGCTGATGTGCAGGGAATCTATTGACTTGAAATTAAATGTGCTCTAACTCACAACTGAATCCAGGTGGGGAAGTTATATTTTTTTGGCTGCTCTGAAAGATTTCATTACACAAAGCTTTGATACACCTTTTGTAAAAACTATGTGAAAAATCCAGGAGCTGGAAGCTCAGGGATATGAGCATGTTGCTCTCTGGAGGCTTTCAGAACGGATTTCCAAGTCAGCCAGTCATTTGTCAGCTAAAAAGCCTACTGGTCAACCATAATTATTGGTTTGAATCTTAAACCAGGATGTGTACATTCTAAGATGCAGAAAAACTCAAAACATTACTTTATCCTAACTCGGAATTCCACTGCCTTAAAACTATTATAATTTGTTTTTATGTCCTGAATGAGTTCAGAGACCTTTTGGCTTTGGGACAAATGAATTCCCATCAGCTAAACATGGACAGTAATTTTGCCCAATAAGGATAGAACACTGGGTCTTTGTCTCTCTAAGGATTGAATAGTTGTCAATACGGCCATTTCATATCTGTGGTTCAGAAATTTCAGCTCCAGACCTTTGATATGCAGTGCTTATCGGGTGCAGGGGCAAAAACCGACTCCCCAGCAATTTAACTACTCAAAGTTTTCCAGATAATTGAGTGTTTATGTGGAGAAAAGAGAGGAAATATGCAAAATGTGCTCTGGAGAAAGGAAACTTTAACCACTGAGTCACTCAAAATAATAAAGTAGCATTATTTTAAAGTATTTCAAAGTTCACTTTTATTAAAAGTGCCAATATTGAGCTTGCTTTGGCAACTAAATTTGGACTGATACAGAAATTACTATGACCCTAAGATAAGATGACATGCAAATTGGTGACGCATTTCACTTTTTTTGGCATTGTCAGCTAGAAGTACAACATGTATGGGTGAAAGCTAAAATGGCTTAACGTCATGCTACACTTTATATTAAAAATGTGAGTGGCCCTTAATTAAGCCCAATGAGACACCTAGGGTATCCATCTCCATATCATTGAGCAGATATAGTTTGCTTATTTTATTTTATTTTTTTTTTAAACATCTTTATTGGGGTATAATTGCTTTACAATGGTGTGTTAGTTTCTGCTTTATAACAAAGTGAATCAGCTATACATATACATATGTTCCCATATGTCTTCCCTCTTGCGTCTCCCTCCCTCCCACTCTCCCCATCCCACACTTCCATTGCTTATTTATAATGGTTAATTTTTGAAAAACTATTGGTGGACACATTTGAATCACATTTATACAGTTATAAAAATAAAGATTTGATTGTGTTCATCCTTCCAAAAAAATTCCATATTAATTCATGTTGTAGTCAGTATGAATGTATAAAGTTGACTTTCACCTGTGTTAAATGATAAACTGAGGCATATTTTAAAAATTAAGGGTTTAAGCAAAAATTGATTCCAAGTGCCAGCACCAAACTCAAGTGTTTAGGAGTGTGCCGCTGCTGGAAAAGGTGGAAGCAAAGCGTGGAAATTATTTGATGGCTGTAACTTAATCATTTGCCTTATATGAAAAAGCTGAGTTGGCTTTTGTGATTGGTTACCCTTAGGTTTTGATTTCTTAACCGTGAGGAATTTAGGCTTACGTTTTGGTTTGCTTAAGCAGACTGCTAAGGTATTAGAACCACTGCAGTCTAATGACCGCCTTGTTTAATTAACACCTGTAAGGCTAATGTTTCTTTTTCTTAATTTTAATTTTTTTATACAGCATGTACTTGTTATCTGTTTTATACATATTAGTGTATATATGTCAATCCCAATCTCCCAATTCATCCCACCACCACCACCAACTCCCCACGCCCCCTCTTTCCCCCCTTGGTGTCCATACGTTTGTTCTTGGCATCTGTGTCTCTATTTTTGCCTTGCAAGCCAGTTCATCTGTACCATTTTTCTAGATTCCACTATATGTGTTACTATACAATATTTATTTTTCTCTTTCTGACTTACTTCACTCTGTATGACAGTCTCTAAATCCATCCATGTCTCTAAAAATGACCCAATTTCGTTCCTTTTTATGGCTGAGAAATATTCCTCGTATATATGTACCACATATTCTTTATCCATTCATCTGTCAATGGGCATTTAGGTTGCTTCCATGACCTGGGTATTGTAAATAGTGCTGCAATGAAAAATGGGGTGCAGGTGTCTATTTGAATTATGGTTTTCTCTGGGTATATGCCCAGCAGTGGGATTGCTGGGTCATATGGTAATTCTATTTTTAGTTTTTTAAGGAACCTCCATAGTGTTCTCCATGGTGGCTGTATCAATTTACATTCCCACCAGCAGTGCAAGAGGGTTCCCTTTTCTCCATACCCTCTCCAGCATTTGTTGTTTGTAGATTTTCTGATGATGCCCATTCTAACCGGTGTGAGGTGATACCTCACTGTAGTTTTGATTTGCATTTCTCTAATAGTTAGAGATGTTGAGCAGCTTTTCATGTGTTTCTTGGCCATCTGTATATCTTCTTTGGAGAAATGTCTATTTAGGTCTTCTGCCCATTTTTTGATAGGGTTGTTTGTTCTTTTAATATTGAGCTGCATGAGCTGTTTATATATTTTGGAAATTAATCCTTTGTCGGCTGATTCATTTGCAAATATTTTCTCCCATTCTGAGGGCTGTCGTTTCATCTGTTTATAGTTTCCTTTGCTGTACAAAAGCTTTTACGTTTCATTAGGTAACATTTGTTTATTTTTGTTTTTATTTCCATTACTCTAGGAGGTGGGTCAAAAAAGATCTTGCTGTGATTTATGTCAGAGTGTTCTTCCTATGTTTTCCTCTAAGAGTTTTATAGTGTCTGGTCTTATATTTAAGTCTTTAATCCATTTTGAGTTTATGTTTGTGTATGGTGTTAAGGAGTGTTCTAATTTCATTCTTTTACATGTAGTTGTCCAGTTTTCCCAGCACCTCTTATTGAAGAGACTGTCTTTTCTCCATTGTATGTGTTTGCCTCCTTTGTCATAGATTAGTTGACCATAGGTGAGGGGGTTTATCTCTGGGGTTTCTATCTTGTTCCATTGATCTATATTTTTGTTTTTGTGCAAGTACATACAGTCTTGATTACTGTAGCTTTGTAGTATAGTCTGAAGTCAGGGAGCCTGATTCCTCCAGCTCCATTTTTCTTTCTCAAGATTGCTTTGGCTCTTCAGGGTCTTTTGTGTTTCCATACAAATTTAAAGATTTTTTTGTTCTAGTTCTGTAAAAAATGCCGTTGGTAATTTGATAGGGATTGCATTGAATCTGTAGATTGCTTTGGGTAGTATAGTCATTTTCACAGTATTCATTCTTCCAATCCAGGAACATTGTATATCTCTTCATCTGTTTGTGTCATCTTTGATTTCTTTAATCAGTGTCTTATTGTTTTCCGAGTACAGATCTTTTACCTCCTTATGTAGATTTATTCCTAGGTATTTTATTCTTTTTGTTGCAAAGGTGAATGGGATTGTTTCCTTAATTTCTTTCTGATCTTTTGTTGTTAGTGTATAGGAATGCAAGAGATTTCTGTGCATTAATTTTGTATCCTGCAACTTTACCAAATTCATTGATTAATAGTTTTTTGGTGGCAGCTTTAGGATTATCTATGTATAGTATCATGTCATCTGCAAGCATTGACAGTTTTACTTCTTTTCTAATTTGTATTCCTTTTATTTCTTTTTCTTCCTTGATTGCCATGGCTAGGACTTCCAAAACTATTTTGAATAATAGTGGTGAGAGTGGACGTGCTTGTCTTGTTCCTGATCTTAGAGGAAATGCTTCAGTTTTTCACCATTGAGAATGATGTTTGCTGTGGGTTTGTCAAATATGGCCTTTATTATGTTGAGGTAGGTTCCCTCTATACCCACTTTCTGGAGAGTTTTTATCATAAATTGGTGTTGAATTTTTTCAAAAGCTTTTTCTGCATCTATTGAGATGACCATATGGTTTTTATTCTTCAGTTTGTTGATATGGTGTATCACATTGATTGATTTGCATATACTGAAGAATCCTTGCATCCCTGGGATAAATCCCACTTGATCATGGTGTATGACCCTTTTAATGTGTTGTTAGATTCTGTTTTCTAGTATTTTGTTGAGGATTTTTGCATCTATATTCATCAGCATAAAAATTCATCATAAGAAAATTTTCTTTCTTTGTAGTATCTTTGTCTGGTTTTGGTATCAGTGTGATGTTGGCCTCATAGAATGAGTTTGGGAATGTTCCTTCCTCTGCAATTTTTTGGAAGAGTTTGAGAAGGATGGGTGTTAGCTCTTCTCTAAATGATTGATAGAATTTACCTGTGAAGCTGTCTGGTCCTGAACTTTTGTTTTCTGGACGATTTTAAATCACAGTTTCAATGACTTGTGATGTGTCTGTTCATATTTTCTATTTCTTCCTGGTTCAGTCTTGGGAGACTGTACCTTTCTAAGAATTTGTCCATTTCTTCCAGGTTGTCCATTTTATTGGCATAGAGTTGTTTGTAGTAGTCTCTTAGGATGCTTTGTATTTCTGCATTGTCTATTGTAACTTCTCCTTTTTCATTTCTAATTTTATTGATTTGAGTTCTCTCACTCTTTTTCTTGATGAGTCTGGCTAAAGGTTTATCAATTTTGTTTTTCTTCTCAAAGAGCCAGCTTTTAGTTTTATTGATCTTTACTATTTTTTTTTTGGTTTCTATTTCATTTATATCTGCTCTGATCTTTATGATTTCTTTCCTTCTACTAACTTTGGATTTTGTTTGTTCTTCTTTTTCTAGTTCCTTTACGTGTAAGATTAGATTGTTTATTTGAGATTTTTCTTGTTTTTTGAGGTAGGATTGTATTGCTATAAACTTCCCTCTTAGAACTGCTTTTGCTGCATCCCATAGGTTTTGGATCATCGTGTTTTCATAGTCATTTTTCTCTAGGTATTTTTTGATTTCCTCTTTGATTTCTTCAGTGATCTCTTGGTTATTTAGTAATGTATTGTTTAGCCTCCATTTGTTTGTGTTTTCTACGGTGTTTTCGCTGTAATTTATTTCTAATCTCATAGCATTGTGGTCGGAAAAGATGCTTGATATGATTTCAGTTTTCTTAATTTTTACCAAGGCTTGATTTGTGACCCAAGATGTGATCTATCCTGGAGAATGTTCCATGCGCACTTGAGAAGAAAATGTAATCTGCTGTTTTCAGATGGAATGTCCTAAAAATGTCAAATATATCTGGTCTATTTTGTCATTGAAAGCTTTTGTGTCCTTATTAATTTTCTCTCTGGGTGATCTGTCCACTGATGTAAGTGTGGTATTAAAGTCCCCCACTAGTTTTTGTTACTGTCGATTTCCTCTTTTCTAGCTCTTAAGAATTTGCCTTATGTATTGAGGTGATCCTGTGTTGGGTGCATATATATTTATAATTGTTATATCTTCTCCTTGGGTTGATCCCTTGATCATTATGTAGTGTCCTTCCTTGTCTCTTGTAGCATTCTTTATTTTAAAGTCTATTTTATCTCATATGAGTATTGCTACTCCAGATTTCTTTTGATTTCCATTTGCATGGAATATCTCTTTCCATCCCCTCACTTTCAGTCTGTATGTGTCCCTAGGTCTGAGGTGGGTCTCTTGCAGACAGCATATATGTGGGTCTTGTTTTTGTATCCATCCAGTGAGTCTGTGTCTTTTGGTTGGAGCATTTAATCCATTCACATTTAAGGTAATTATCGATATGTATGTCCTTATTACCATTTTCTTAATTGTTTTGGGTTTGTTTTTGTGGGTCCTTTTTTCTCTTGTGTTTCCCACTTAGAGAAGTTCCTTTAGCCTTTGTTGGAGGGCTGGTTTGGTGGTGCTGAATCCTCTTAACTTTTGCTTGTCTGTAAAGCTTTTCATTTCTCCATCAAATCTGAATGAAATCCTTGCTGGGTAGAGTAATCTGGGTTGTAGCTTCTTCCCTTTCATCACTTTAAATATATCATGTGACTCCCTTCTCGCTTGTAGAGTTTCTGCTGAGAAATCAGCTGTTAACCTTATGGGAGTTCCCTTGTATATTTTTTGTTGTTTTTCCCTTGTTGTTTTTAATTTTTCTTTATCTTTAATTTTTGTCAATTTGATTACTATGTGTATCATTGTGTTTTTCCTTGGGTTTATCCTGTATGGGACTCGCTGCTCTTCCTGGACTTGGGTGGCTATTTCCTTTCCCATGTTAGGGAAGTTTTCAACTATAATCTCTTCAAATACTTTCTCGGGTTCTTTCTCTCTCTCTTCCCCTTCTGGGACCCCTATAATGCAAATGTTGGTGTGTTTAATGTTGTCCCAGAGGTCTCTTAGACCGTCTTCATTTCTTTTCATTCTTTTTTCTTTATTCTGTTTCATGGCAGCGAATTCCACCATTCTGTCTTCCAAATCACTTATGCGTTCTTCTGCCTCAGTTATTCTGCTCTTGATTCCTTCTGGTGTATTTTTCATTTCAGTTATTGTATTGTTCATCTCTGTTTGTTTGTTCTTTAATTCTTCTAGGTCTTTGTTCAACATTTCTTGCATCTTGTTGATCTTTGCTTCCCTTCTTTTTCCGAGGTCCTGGATCATTTTCACTATCATTATTGTGAATTCTTTTTCTGAAAGGTTGCCTGTCTCCACTTCATTTAATTGTTTTTCTGGGGTTTTACCCTGTTCCTTTATCTGGGACATAATCCTCTTTCTTTTTATTTTGTCTGACTTTCTATGATTGTGGTTTTCATTCTGAAGCCTGCAGGATTTTACTTCTTGCTTCAGCTGTCGGCCCTCTGGTGGATGAGGCTATCTAAGGGGCTTGTTCAAGCTTTCTGGTGGGAAGGACTGATGGTGGATAGAGCTGGGTTTTGCTGTGGTGGGCAGAGCTCAGTAAAAGTTCAGTTTGCTTGCCTGCTAATGGGTGGGGCTGAATTCCCTCCCTGTTGGTTGTTTAGCCTGAGGTGACCCAGCACTGGAGGCTACAGGCTCTTTTGTGGGGCTAATGGTGGACGGACTCTGGGAGGGCTCATGCCAAGGAGTACTTCCCAGAACTTTTGCTGCCAGTGTCTCTGTCTCCACAGTGAGCCACAGCCACCCCCTGCCTCTGCAGGAGACCCTCCAACACTAGCAGGTAGGTCGGGTTCAGTCTCCTATGGGGTCACTGCTCCTTCCCCCTGGGTCCTGATGTGCACACTGTTTTGTGTGTGCCCTCCAAGAGTGGAGTGTCTATTTCCCCCAATTCTGTTGAAGTCCTGCAATCAAATCCCACTAGCCTTCAAAGTCTGATTTTCTGAGAAGTCCTTCTCTCATTGCTGGACCCCCAGGTTGGGAAGCCTGACATGCGGCTCAGAGCCTTCACTCCAGTGAGTGGAGTTCTGTGGTATAAGTGTTCTCCAGTCTGTGAGTCACCCACACAGCGGTTATGGTATTTGATTTTATTGTGATTGCACCCCTCCTACCATCTCATTGCAGCTTCTCCTTTGTGTTTGGATGTGGGGTATCTCTTTTTGGTGAGTTCCAGTGTCTTCCTGCCAATGACTGTTCAGCAATTTTGATTCTAGTGCTCTTGCAAGAGGGAGCGAGCACACATCCTTCTACTCTGCCATCTTGAATGAATCTCCTAATGTTTATTTTCAAATTACACTACAGTCTTGTTTTCCACAAAATTTGAGTTCAATGCTCAGTCCCTTTCAGTTCAATGCAGTGACTGTATATGAAAATAACTTACCACCACAATTGCACATACAAATATCCCCTGCACAAGCAAACCAACCTTCTAAAATAGATGCCAGAAGGCATTGACTTTCTATATCTGAATCCAGGATGTTACCAAAGTTAGGGGCAGATCAACAAAGTAGTAATGGAATTAATGAGGTTTCCTCCTTTATTTGATTTTTTGTCTTTTGTTTGATTAACCCATATAATTTGAAATTCTGTATTTTAAAACAAAGAGAATAGAATGAGAATGTTCTAGAAATTGTATCTCAGGTTCATGAAATGATGGATAAAGAGAGAAAAGTTATTTTAAAAAGATACTTGGATAACTGAATATCAATAAGTAAAGTTTTATATTTACTTTGAAGTCATGTACCACTTTCCTGCTAGGAAAATGGAGACACTCAAACAAATCTTTAAGCTGTATACAAAAATACAAGCACAGAGCCAGAATATTGGAGATATACTTAAATAAAATCCCAAGAAGGAATTTAATTTAGATAAGAAACAGATTTGAAATGAAGCAAAAGATGACCCACACCTGAACACACAGACACACACACACATAATGTCTGTTATTCTCTTCATTTAACTCCATTCTTCTTGGTCCCATCTTGAACTGTCAATAAATTGTCCAGAAAACTGCAAGAAAAGCAACTCTGGTGAGCATTTTGTCTGAGCCAGGGCAATAAAGAACACGAAGATTTTCTCATGAGGAATCCCATTTTCTCAAGTTTTTTGACTCATTTATTTTTTTAAAACTTTTTTAAATTTTTAATTTTTTTATTGGAGTATAATTGCTTTACAATGGTGTGTTAGTTTCTGCTTTATAACAAAGTGAATCAGTTATACATATACATATGTTCCCATATCTCTTCCCTCTTGCGTCTCCCTCCCTCCCACCCTCCCTATCCCAGTCACAAAGCACTGAGCTGATCTCCCTGTGCTATGCGGCTGCTTCCCACTAGCTATCTACCTTACGTTTGGTAGTGTATAAATGTCCATGCCTCTCTCTCGCTTTGTCACAGCTTACCCTTCCCCCTCCCCATATCCTAAAGTCCGTTCTCTAGTAGGTCTGTGTCTTTATTCCTGTCTTAACCCTAGGTTCTTCATGACATTTTTTTTTCTTAAATTCCATATATATGTGTTAGCATACGGTATTTGCCTTTCTCTTTCTGACTTACTTCACTCTGTATGACAGACTCTAGGTCTATCCACCTTATTACAAATAGCTCAATTTCGTTTCTTTTTATGGCTGAGTCATATTCCATTGTATATATGTGCCACATCTTCTTTATCCATTCATCTGATGATGGACACTTAGGTTGTTTCCATCTCCTGGCTATTGTAAATAGAGCTGCAGTGAACATTTTGATACATGACTCTTTTTGAATTATGGTTTTCTCAGGGTATATACCCAGCAGTGGGATTGCTGGGTCATATGGTAGTTCTATTTTTAGTTTTTTAAGGAACCCCCATACTGTTCTCCACAGTGGCTGTATCAATTTACATATTCACCAACAGTGCAAGAGGGTTCCCTTTTCTCCACACCCTCTCCAGCATTTATTGTTTCTAGATTTTTTGATGATGGCCTTTTTGACTCATTTAAAAGTATTTATGCAATTGTAATAATGATGTTCATG
Source organism: Neophocaena asiaeorientalis asiaeorientalis (assembly GCF_003031525.2). Taxonomy (NCBI): domain Eukaryota; kingdom Metazoa; phylum Chordata; class Mammalia; order Artiodactyla; family Phocoenidae; genus Neophocaena; species Neophocaena asiaeorientalis. The sequence goes on from NW_020175821.1 coordinate 7,079,998, forward strand.
TTTTATCAAAATGTGTGGCGCTTCTCTGATAAGAAATTCTCACCTAGGTGGTCTGACATACATTAAATCTATCCAAAATTTTTTCTGTAATATGGATTTATAGAAAGTGAAATGGGGCATTATGGTTGGTTTCCTTTTGTTAAAAAGAAAATAGTGTCACTTGTGCTAAAAGCCCTCGATACCAAACCCAGATTTAATACCTGACCTAACTGCAGTTTTAACCTCTCCCAGAAGTGTAATCGCAGTGGAATGGTCTGGAATTTTCTGATCAAGTACCAGAAAAGTAATCTGTCATGTGGGTCCTCTCAATCCCCTAGAGGAAGAAGAAGCAATCTGTTTAATAAAACTGTTGCATTTCCTTCCCCCCTAAAGGATGTCCTGTTTTGCTAAGAGCTCCCTTACCCTACCCTTCTTCCTCTAAGAACCTTCCGTTCTGTATAACCCCTCAGAGCGCCCTCGTAGTTGCTGGATAGGATGCTGCCCAATTCATGAATCTCTTGCCCAATAAAACCAATACAGTCTTCAAATTTACTCAGTTGAATTTTGTTTTTTAACACTTTCAGTTTATTTTTCTGATGTGAAAAGCTGTAGGTATTTATTGTCAAAAGTTTGAAAAAGTTAAATGAACAAAAGAAAAGAAAGCCCATTACCTGTGAATCTCTAATCTAGAGATAACTTCTGTTAACACATAAACACATGCTTAGAACTGCACATACTGCTTAGTTTTCTGTCTTTTTTCCTTATTAAGAAAAGTCCTTTAAAACAAACAAAAAAATGAATAGAGACAGTTCTTTCAAATAATTTAAGTATTTTTTAATCACAATGTGTCAATGTCTACATATTCTTATTCTTTTTGGCCAAATCATATTTCTGATAACTTTTGCTGTTTTCCTGTTTTTATTTCCCTCTTTCTAGGGGTGGGAATTCTGTTGGGTTAGAACAATGCATATTGCTTAAGGCTCAACTTATCTTTACATTTCATTCCTGTAATATTGTGATATGTTAAGAAATATATATTTTGGTCTTGATCCTGGGCTCTCAGCCAGAACTCTTAAAATCTTTGTAATTTCCTAAGTGATAAGAGCAATAGGAGCATCTTTCCTTATAATATTTAGTTTTTGTCCCTGGCTCCTGAAACCACCTTTGGAGCCTAAAACTGAAAGGAGCTGCTTCTGTTATTCATATCAAGCCCCTTTCAACTGCACCTGTGTGTATGTTAATGAGGTAACTTTTGGAACACCTCTAAGGATGATGCTGGTTGCCAGGGGGGAACAAACCATGTGATTAGAGGGTTAAAACTTTCAACCCCCCAGCCCCACCTCCAGAGAGGAGAGAGGGACTGGAGGTTGGGTTAATTACTAGTATCCAGAGATTTAATTAATTATGCCTATGTAATGAAGATGCCATAAAAACCCTAACTGAAGAGGTTCAGAGAGCTCTGAGTTTGTGAACATATAGAGATGCCAGAAGGTGCTGTGCCCAGAGAAGGTATGGAAACTCTATTCCCTTCCCATATACCTTGCCCTATGCATCTCTTCCATTTGACTCTCCCTGAGTTATATTCTTTATAATAAGTAATAGTAAGTCAAGTGCTTTCCTGAGTTCTCTGAGCCATTCTATCAAATTATCAAACCCAAGGAGGAGCTCAGGAGATCTCCAAGTTTAGAGCTGGTCAGTCAGAAGTACATGTGATAACGTGGGATTGTGTTTATCATCTGAAGTGGGGGAAAGTCTTGTAAACTGAGACTTAACCTCTGGAGTCTATGCTAACTCTGTGCAGTTAGTATCAAAATTGTTTAATATAAGGAAAAAACCCCTTAGAAATTTGGCATCAGAAGTGTTGTGAGTAGGGAAAGTTGTTTTTCCTGTAATTCCTGCGTTTGGTATCTTAGCCTTGCCAAACAACTTTTTAAATCTGCATACATTTTACTCTTTTTAAAAAATTGAACTATAGTTGATTTACAATGTTGTAAATGTTGTTTCAAGTGTATGGCAAAGTGGTTCAGTTATATATACGTATCTATGTATATTCTCTTTTCATATTTTCTCTTTTCATATTCTTTTCCATTATAGTTTACTTCAAGATATTGAATATATTTTCCTGTGCATAACAGTAGGTCCTTGTTGTTTATCTATTTTATATATAGTAGTTTGTATCTGCTAATCCCAAACTCCTGATTGATCCCTCCCCTGTTTCCCCTTTGGTAGCCATAAGTTTCTTTGTCTGTGAGTCTGTCTCCGTTTTGTAAATAACTTCATTGGTACCATTTTTTTAGATTCTACATATAAGTGATATCATATGATATTTGTCTTCGGCCAACTTACTTCAGTTAGTATGATAATCTCTAGGTCCATCTATGTTGCTGCAAATGGTATTATTTCATTCTTTTTTATGGCTGAATAATATTCTGTTGTATATATCTACCACATGTTTTTTATCCATTCATCTGTCAGTGGACATTTAGGTTGCTTCTATGTTTTGGCTATTGTAAATAGTGCTGCTGTGAACATTAGGGAGCATGTATCTTTTTGAATTATAGTTTTCACTGGCTATAGGCCCAGGAGTGGGATTGCTGAATCGTATGGTAACTCTATTTTCAGTTTTTAAAGGAACCTCCAAATTGTTTTCCATAGTGGCTGCACCAATTTACATTCCCACCAACAGTGTAGGAGGTTTCCCTTTTCTCCTCACCCTCTCCAGCATTTATTATGTGTAGACTTTTTGATGATGGCCATTCTGACTGGTGTGAGGTGATACTTCATTGTAGTTTTGACTTGCATTTCTTTAATTATTCGTGATGTTGAGCATTTTTCATGTGCCTGTTGGCCATCTGTATGTCTTATTTGGAGAAATGTCTATTTAGGTCTTCTGTCCATTTTTGATTTGGTTGTTTGTGTTTTTGTTATTGAGTTATATGAGCTGTTTGTATATTTTGGAAATTAAACCCTTGTTGGTTGCATCATTTGCAAACATTTTCTCCCAGTCCGTATGTTGTCTTTTCATTTTGTCTATGGTTTCCTTTGCTGTGCAAAAACATATAAGTTTGATTAGGTCCTATTTACTTATCTTTGCTTTATTTCTATTGCCTTGGGAGAGTGACCTAAGAAAATATTTCTATGATTTATGTCAGAGAATGTTTTGACTATGTTGTCTTCTAGGAGTTTTATGGTGTCATGTCTTACCTTTAAGTCTTTAGGTCATTTTGAGTTTAATTTTGTGTATGGTGTGAGAGAGAGAGTGTTCTAACTTCATTGATTTACATGCAGCTGTCCAGCTTTTCCAACACCACCTGCTGAAGAGACTTTTTCTCCATTGTATATTCTGACTTCCTTTATCGAAGATTAATTGATCGTAGGTGTGTGGGTTTATTTCTGGGCTCTTTATTCTGTTCCATTGATCCATATGTCTGTTTTTGTGCCAATACCACACTGTTTTGATTACTGTAGCTTTATAGTATTGTCTGAAGCCTGGAAGGATTATGCCTCCCCTGCTTTGTTCTTTTTCCTCAGGATTGCTTTGGCAATTCTGGGTCTTTTGTGGTTCCATATAAATTTTAGGATTATTTGTTCTAGTTCTGTGAAAAATGTCATGGGTAATTTTATAGGGATTGCATTAAATCTATAAATTGCTTTGGGTAGTATGGCCATTTTAACAGGATTAATTCTTCAAATCCAAGGGCATGGGATATCTTTCCATTTCTTTGAATTATCTTTAACTTCCTTTATCAATGTTTTATAGTTCTTAGCGTATAAGTCTTTCACTTCCTTGGTCAAGTTTATTCCTAAGTAATATTTCTGTATGCTTTTTCATATCCTGCTAAATTGCTGAATTCATTTATCAGTTCTAGTGGTTATTGTGTGGAGTCTTTAGGGTTTTCTATATATAGTATTGTGCCATCTGCATATAATAACAATTTTACCACTTCCCTCCCAATTTGGATACCTTTTATTTCTTTTTCTTGTCTGATTATTCCTTGGTCAAGTTTATTCCTAAGTATTTTACTTTATTTTAGATGTGATTTTGAAGGGGATATATATATATATATATATATATTTTTTTTTTTTTTTTTTTTTTTTTAATGCAACATATTTCTGTATGCTTTTTCATATCCTGCTAAATTGCTGAATTCATTTATCAGTTCTAGTGGTTATTGTGTGGAGTCTTTAGGGTTTTCTATATATAGTATTGTGCCATCTGCATATAATAACAATTTTACCACTTCCCTCCCAATTTGGATACCTTTTATTTCTTTTTCTTGTCTGATTGCTGTGGCTAGGACTTCCAATACATTTTGAATAGAAGTGTTGAAAGTGGGCATCCTTGTCTTGTTCTAGAATTTAGCGGGAAGGCTTTTAGCTTTTCACCATTGAGTATTATGTTGGCTGTGGGTTTGTCATAAATAGCTTTTATTATGCTGAGATATGTTCCCTCTATACCCACTTTGGTATGAATTTTAATCATGAATGAATGTTGGATTTTATCACATGCCTTTTCTGCATCTATTGAGATGATTATGAGGTTTTTATCTTTTCTTTTGTTGATGTGGTATATCACACTGATTGATTTGTGTATGTTGAAACATCCTTGTTATCCTGGGGTGAATCCAGTCTGATCATGGTGTATGTTTCTTTTTGTGTGTTGTTGAATTCAGTTTGCTAATATTTTGTTGAGGATTTTTGCATCTATATTCATCAAAGATATTAGCCTGTAATTTTATTTTTTGGTAGTGTCTTTGTCTGGTTTTGGTATCAGGTTGATGGTGGCTTCATAGAATGACAGTGGTTGTGTTCCCTCCTCTTCAAGTTTTGGAATAGTTTGAGAAGGATCAGTATAGTTCTTCTTTGTATGATTGGTAGAATTCCTCAGTGAAGCCACCTGGTCCTGGACTTTTGTTTGCAGGAGTTTTTTAAAATTACATAATCTGCATATATTTTATATAGTTAACATATTTAATAAAATTTGTGAGTAAATGTTATGAAGATATGTGACCAGAGTAATAATTACAGCTCTCCAAAGCCTCGTTTTAACTCTAAGTTGACATAAGACATTATTCTTTCAAGGAGAATAACAGAATTAAATGTCTGGTATAATAATTTATGAATATCTTGGTAAAATACTATTCTTTCCTTGATCTTTATATATCTAAACAATATTCCAGTATTCTAAACAATATTGATTTAGTATAATCACTAAAATCATCATTAGCACTCAAGACAATCAACTGAAAAAGTCAGGATTTCTAAGAATCCATTAAAATTATATAAAACTGCCTTCCTACATGCCAGAAACAACCACTTAGAAACCATAATGGAAAAAGATTTCAATTCATAATGACATCAATTATATGAAATACATGAGAATAACCTTAATAAGGGTAACCTATGGTTGGTTTTCCCCTTGAGAAAATTCTGATTTTACTCCTCACTGACTTCAGAGGAGGACTCAGTGATTGTTCATATACTCTCCATAGGAAATATACTCTTCAAAATATTTTTGAACTCGGTAGAATTTACTAAAAATATCATTGATTTTTGGGAGGAGGGTTTAGATAACCTTTTCCACAAAACCATACCCCTTGGCATGTCTCCACTTTTCTGTCTCTTTTTTGGTATATCAATTAAAGCAGGAGAGGTCCTCCTTTGACCCTTCCCTTTAAAATCTTGTAAACTAATAGGGTATGTAAATGGTTAAAAACATTTATATATAAAGAAGTTACAGAAACAGTAGAAGGGCCATTGCTTTTAATATATAGGTAGAAAAGGATATAAATAGATAAATACATAGGAAATACAATGCTAATATTCTTATGAAAAATATTCAACCTTAAAAAAGAATTTCACATTAAAGAAATAATAAAACACGCCATTTCACTTAATAAATTGGTAAAAATTTAAAGGAAAAGATGAACACATTTGTTAACTTTCTGTGAGGTATATCTCATATCTAGGTGGTAGTTGAAATTGCTAGTATTCTAACAAGCAATTAGGCAATATTATCAAGAGTCTAAAATATAGCCCATCTCCTTGACTTACTTCAGAATCTCATCATGTCAGTTGAAATGTCCTCTTAACCTCTTTGACAACAGTTTAAATCTTACTACACCAGACAAAATTTTCTTCCTAAGAAACAAATCTGATTATGCCAGGTCTCTTGGTGGGTCAAAATCCCTAGTTAGTGCGATTGTCATTCCTTATGCAAAGACATACAAGACCATTCACACTCTATTAGCAATAGATCCTATTTATTGAACAATTACTGTATTTTAGTATGTTTTCTGAGGGTTCCTCCACTTTTATCTCTTTCAATACTCATATAAGGTAGATACAGTTATTATTCTCATTTCATAGATGAGACAAAAAGTGGTTAACTAACTTTCTGAAGGTCATCCAGGCAATTTGACACCAGAGTTGAGCTTTAACCTCTGTGCTATACTGTCAGTAACAGGATACCCAGCCTTAGCCTCACCTATCACTTTCCCCAAGCGTTCTACTCTTCACCTACACTAATTTTCTTTCCATACCCCAGATGTAACTGGCTCCTTGATTACTTCAGACATATGTTAATTATTCTACCTAGGGTCTTTGCACTCAGCCAACCACTCATAAAATTTATACTAAAAAGCTAGTACTAACATATTCCTCACGTTGTATTATTAATTATGTTTTTGTTAATTATGAAAGAGACTTTTCATTGCCTACTCAATATCCATCCTCCTCTTTTTAATAAAGAGATTCTTAGGTTTCCTTGAAGCTGCGTGTGGCCATGTTTCTAAGTTCTCTCCAATGAGATGTAAGCTGTAGTTGTTGTAGGGGGCAGAGAGGAAAGTTCCTTAAATGGGGAGGGGGGTGGTCTTTTTGTCAGTGTCTTATTGCTGGAGCTTTAGCAGCCAGATTGTGACTCTGAGGGAAAAAGATAGTGAAGGGGAACGGTCCAAGAAGCCCAAGAACCTGGTGACTTCAGAAGCCACCATACAATCCCTGGGCTACTCACCCAATTTAGGTACACCTCTGTTATTAGGAGCTGGATGCAACTTCTCAGTGATACATTTGTCAAGGATAAAAACTGAATTTTACTTTTTTTTTTGGTATACATAATGTTACGATTTCAGGCCCTAGCATAAAGTAGGCACCTCCCAAATATTTGTTCCATGTGTGAAATTTTTTGTATCATGAAAATGTAAGTAATATTATCATAAAATGCAATATAAGCAAACGCTGGGGATTTATGACAATTTTTTTCTCCTTAACTGGATCCTGTAATCACATTCAAGCAACCCTTTTTACATCATATAAAATATATGCATATACTTTTATTCACTTTTCTGTTTCATTTTTTACCATGTTTCTGGTGCTTTGGTAAAATGGAGAACTGGGACAATATTGTACCTGGTTTAGGATAAGAATCTCTTTACATCTGAGCATAATGTTCAGGCTTGGGTGAAAGTGGAATTTATCCTGAATCATCTTGATAATTGCCTTAGCAGTCTATTCTAACAGAACTTACTTTGAATTTGGATGTGCTCTTGCTTTTAGAATATATGCTACCTCCAGGGAAGGATTGTGTCAGGTAATCGGTATAGCATTGAAGAAAACTCTTTACTTTTGAAATGTTCAGCTAATATTTAGTTGATGGTACCAAACTGTTTCCTTTGTTATATTGTTTACAGAATCCAGGAGGAAAACATGAGGTTATGTATTGCCCAAGTCAAGGGCACAAATCACTGATTTGAAGGGCAATAAGAGATTAGGCAAATAAAATAAGAATGTTATTTTAAAATGTAATATCCTGAAACATACCTGATTACATACTTATGATCCTAGATAGATTGAACCAATAAAATCCAAGAAGCATTTTATGTCCACAGTATATGTGTGCAGCAAACCCTAAGTGATCATTTTAAGAGGCTTATGGTGTCTGACCCGTTTCACTTTAACTCTGGCATTCTCCCATAGAGACATTGCAATAAAAATAGACACTCCTACTCAGATATTTATTCATTATTCCATGATGCTTGTGCATTTGAGTGTATTAATTGCTAACTTCTGTAAACTCATCTGATCTACCTTTTCAAAAAGAAATGATTACAGGAACATTTAGCTTAGATGCTCACCACCTCTTCTATTGAGAAATGCCATTTATTTCTTTTTTCTAGGCTCACCCTTTCCCCAACCCACCAGTAAATCTATCAAGGGGCTTGCATCACAGACTATTCTTTATGTTTTTTCTCTATTCTCTTTATCTTCATAAGAAATACTAAGAAGACTTTAAGGCCAGTAGATTAATTATTTTTTCATTGTTCTCCTCTTTGATGTCTCATTCTTTTTTTTTTTTTATATCTTTATTGGAGTATAATTGCTTTACAATGGTGTGTTAGTTTCTGCTTTATAACAAAGTGAATCAGTTATACATATACATATGTTCCCATATCTCTTCCCTCTTGCGTCTCGCTCCATCCAACCCTCCCTATCCCACCCCTCCAGGCGGTCACAAAGCACCTAGCTGATCTCCCTGTGCTATGCGGCTGCTTCCCACTAGCTATCTACCTTACGTTTGGTAGTGTATAAATGTCCATGCCTCTCTCTCGCTTTGTCACAGCTTACCCTTCCCCCTCCCCATATCCTAAAGTCCATTCTCTAGTAGGTCTGTGTCTTTATTCCTGTCTTAACCCTAGGTTCTTCATGACATTTTTTTTTCATATTTCTCTAGGAGGTGGTTGAAAAAGGATCTTGCTGTGATATATGTCATAGAGTGTTCTGCCTTTGTTTTACTCTAAGAGTTTGATAGTTTCTGGCCTTAAATTTAGGTCTTTAATCCATTTTGAGCTTATTTTTGTGTATGGTGTTAGGGAGTGATCTAATCTCATACTTTTACATGTACCTGTCCAGTTTTCCCAACACCACTTATTGAAGAGGCTGTCCTTTCTCCACTGTACATTCCTGCCTCCTTTATCAAAGATAAGGTGACCATATGTGCGTGGGTTTATCTATGGGCCTTCTATCCTGTTCCATTGATGTATATTTCTGTTTTTCTGCCAGTACCATACTGTCTTGATTATTGTAGCTTTGTAGTATAGTCTGAAGTCAGGGAGCCTGATTCCTCCAGCTCCGTTTTCGTTCTCAAGATTGCTTTAGTCCTGGAATAAAGCCCACTTGATCATGGTGTATGATCTGTTTAATGTGCTATTCGATTCTGTTTGCTGGTATTTTGTTGAGGATTTTTGCATCTATGTTCATCAGTGATATTGGCCTGTAGTTTTCTTTCTTTGTGACATCCTTGTCTGGTTTTGGTATCAGGGTGATGGTGGCCTCATAGAATGAGTTTGGGAGTGTTCCTCCCTCTGCTATATTTTGGAAGAGTTTGAGAAGGATAGGTGTTAGCTCTTCTCTAAATGTTTGATAGAATTCACCTGTGAAGCCATCTGGTCCTGGGCTTTTGTTTGTTGGAAGATTTTTAATCACAGTTTCAATTTCAGTGCTTGTGATTGGTCTGTTCATATTTTCTATTTCTTCCTGATTCAGTCTTGGCAGGTTGTGCATTTCTAAGAATTTGTCCATTTCTTCCAGATTGTCCATTTTATTGGCATAGAGTTGCTTGTAGTAATCTCTCATGATTTTTTGTATTTCTGCAGTGTCAGTTGTTACTTCTCCTTTTTCATTTCTAATTCTAATGATTTGAGTCTTCTTCCTTTTTTTCTTGATGAGTCTGGCTAATGGTTTATCAATTTTGTTTATCTTCTCAAAGAGCCAGCTTTTAGTTTTATTGATCTTTGCTATTGTTTCCTTCATTTCTTTTTCATTTATTTCTGATCTGATTTTTATGATTTCTTTCCTTTTGCTAAGTTTGGGTTTTTTTTATTCTTCTCTCTCTAATTGCTTTAGGTACAAGGTTAGGTTGTTGATTTGAGATGTTTCCTGTTTCTTAAGGTAGGATTGTATCGCTATAAATTTCCCTCTTAGAACTGCTTTTGCTGCGTCCCATAGGTTTTGGGTCGTCGTGTCCCCATTGTCATTTGTTTCTAGGTATTTTTAAATTTCCTCTTTGATTTCTTCAGTGATCACTTCGTTATTAAGTAGTGTATTGTTTAGTCTTACAGATCTTTTCCTGTAGTTGATACCTAGTCTCATAGCGTTGTGGTCGGAAAAGATACTTGATACAATTTCAGTTTTCTTAAATTTACCAAGGCTTGATTTGTGACCCAAGATATGATCTATCCTGGAGAATGTTCCATGAGCACTTGAGAAAAATGTGTATTCTGTTGTTTTTGTATGGAATGTCCTATAAATATTAAGTCCATCTTGTGTATCATTTAAAGCTTGTGTTTCCTTATTTATTTTCATTTTGGATGTTCTGTCCATTGGTGAAAGTGGGGTGTTAAAGTCCCCTACTATGAATATGTTACTGTCAATTTCCCCTTTTACGGCTGTTAGTATTTGCCTTATGTATTGAGGTGCTCCTATGTTGGGTGCATAAATATTTACAATTGTTATATCTTCTTCTTGGA